>NC_047505.1:48747933-48977933 GCF_902827115.2 Pseudochaenichthys georgianus | reverse complement strand
GGCTGACGGACAAATCCAGGGTATTCACACATGTTCCTGCTGTTGTTCCTAATCCATTACACGGCTCTCATGCACAGGTTTGCCAGTAGCTGCTCTCTAAACAAGCAGAAAAGACATAGCGCCGCTGTTGCCAAAAGCCTTTGAACAAAATTACTTCCTCTCACACACCACGGCTTTAATTATGTGTTGGAGAACGTAAAACAGGTTGGACAATTTGTAGTGGGAAATCATATTTCCATTGAAAGGGGCTCAGGACATAACCAATGATTTATACGAGGAATGTCATAATTATTTTTCTCCACAAGGCCAAGGATCGTGTTTCAGCTAATGGGTGTCGAGCTGAAAGCACTAATTAGGTTTTGTAGTCGACTGACACCGGCAAAGAAAGAGAAGGTGCCACAATAAATAAGTTCTCACCGTGAAACTCAAAGCCTGTAATTTGAGTCGATGCTCCTGTATTAGGTTGTGGGAATTATAAACGTCTCAACAAAATGCAGATAAGTAATTGCGAGGTGTTCACCCGTACTTTGGCAGTGTGGAGGGGCTCCGACATGTATGATTACTGGAATAAGCTTTTAACAGTGGGCTGCTGTATGAAATTAAAATGACATTTACCACGCTCACGACTTCATAACTGTTGCTACTGTACACCTCTATAAAAAAAAAAAAAAGCACCCAAGCTACCATCGTAAATGTGAACCAAATACATTACAGACTGTGTCCTTAAAGGGGTGTATTTTATTACCATGCGCTATATCAACATATTAAATATCTGATTCAAGCACACATTCCTCTCTAACGGAATAATAGGGATTTTTGAAAGGAAATTAAGTCCCCATAAAAGATGAATTGTTCATACTTGTCCAAACATGACATCAATCACTGACCAACTTGCAGGGAAATGTTGTTTTTCTTCTCCGTGCCCGACATACGAAGCTATAAAAATTATATAAACATAGACTGTTACCTTTTTCAGTCTTGCATGAGCAAACACAAAGGTCCGGTGGCCTGAGCGCATGACCTCCGAGGATTGGAATTTTCCATCTCTTCTTTTGAAGAGATTTAAACATGACAATTAGGGAGAGGATCACATGACCTCAGGATTCAGCGAGAGCTGCGCATACATCAACTGTGTCTCTTGGCCTCCTACGGTGTGAGGAACCAGTGGGGGGTGAGCCGGCCAGGTGCTCTCTGCGGGCTGCCATCTTGTGAGACACTCTCAATAGTCATTAGAGATGAAGGAGGTACTATCTCTCCATCCAGGCCTTTAGCAACACACACACACACACACACACACACACACACACACACACACACACACACACACACACACACACACACACACACACACACACACACACACACACACACACACACACACACACACACACACACACACACACACACACACACACACACACACACACACACACACACACACACACACACACACACACACACACACACACACACACACACACACACCTTCCTGTAAACAAGCAGCTCACGGCAGCAGGCCATGGCGGAGGCTCCCCTCTCCCTCCCTTGACGCTGATGGCTTATGTCCCTCATGCCTTGTCCTCTCCTCTGGCACTGGACAGCACACCAGCTGAGCAGAGCCAGGTCACCTGATGGAGACCAGGTCGGATGCTGCCTTGACCTGACCTTTTTAACAGCAGTCAAGAAGAACGTCGCTGCAGGAGTTCATATTTATATACGAGCGGTTCGTACACAAGATGGCAGTTGCTCTGTCTGTAAGGCGTAGGAACCGGAGTGTTGTCAGTTCAAGCCTAGCTAGTGCACGCTTTCTAAACATCTAACATTTGACCCGCTTGTTACGGTAAAGCACACTTTTTATGAAAGTGAGTATCAGATTTCAACGACTCAAAAGGAACACATATTTTGGGTCCTACGTCCAGGGTTATTGCAGAAAACAGTGTAGAAGGACAGGTCATCATATTCGTTGCGAAATATCAATGGGTGTTTCCTGAAACTGACGGTACACATTTCCAACACAACAATACTGACTCTCGCATGTACAGTACGTCATGGAAAACATATGACTGGCTAGTAGCCAAGACGGTTTAATTAATTATGGCAAATGTAACCAGATTGAGCCAAGAGACCTGAAGAAACACCTTATAGTAGACGGGAAGAATGTCGCTGCAGGGTATGGATTTTATATAACGTATCACAGTAGGTGGTACACATGACGGCAGTAGCTTAAGGCTTAAGAACCAGAGGGTCACAAGTTCAAGTCCCAGAACACACTATACGGCAGTATTTTGTGTGAGTCAAAATCTAGTACATAATACGGTTAATATGATAGAAAACTTGTTTTTTGAGATTCATTTTTGCATGATGAATACTTGGATATGTATTTATCCAAACAGTTGGCATTACATTGCATTACATTTAGCTGACGCTTTTATCCAAAGCGACTTACAATAAGTGCGTTCGACCAACAAAATACAAACTTGAAGAAAACAGAATCATAAAGTACATCAGGCTTCATAGAGCTAAAACATTTCAAGTGCTACTCAACTGGCTTTCGGTAAGCCAGTTCTTTATTAGTATATAAGTGCTTTGTTAATAATTCTATCGCTCGAAGTGGAGTCGAAAGAGATGAGTTTTCAGTTTTCAATTCTTTTTTAATTAACCAGTCGCCTATGTGTTGCAGCTTATTGTATTATATGTGTTTATTACCATTATGAATACAATACGTTTGATCTTATTTGAAACCCTTTATTGCTATGTCTCTTGTGTTATGAAACTGATGCATACTGGTACATGTTGGCAACGCTGCTTTGTGACATCACCCACATTACAAAGGTCTGTTTTTGCCAAAACAGCTCATGCAACAATCCAACACAAAGTGTAGAGTGACATGCCCCATGTGACCCAGAGCAAAGGCAGCCAACACACACCTACCTATCTGCCACACACACACACACACACACACACACACACACACACACACACACACACACACACACACACACACACACACACACACACACACACACACACACACACACACACACACACACACACACACACACACACACACACACACACACACACACACACACACACACACACACACACACACACACACACACACACACACACACACACACACACACACACACACACACACACACACACATGGATCGGCCCCTGTCATTCATTAGTTTACAAAAGCTGTGTTAGGCAGACATGAGGTCACTGTGCCGCTTTGAAGACTGCAACACACAGACAGTGTATGAGAAGGGAAAGAGCATCTGACTGGGACCAAGACAGAATACTTATTAACCCGGTCAATGAGTGCTGCTATTGTGTCTCCCCTCACCTCCCCGGCGAGGAGGAGCTGCCCCGAACAAGACGTGTGGTGTGTGAAGGGCCAGACAGGTCAAATCCTCTTCCCCTTCCCAGCAGAATAATGTCTGGCTGATTCTCTGAGAACACAGCGCTGCGCTGCAGATTGTGCAAATATGACCGCTGATCTCAAACAATGTGTGCCACCATGCAAAGTTATTCTTAGAAGGCATAATATGTAGACCAATGCATAAGCATACACATGTAGGAACACACACACACACACACACACACACACACACACACACACACACACACACACACACACACACACACACACACACACACACACACACACACACACACACACACACACACACACACACACACACACACACACACACACACACACACACACACACACACACACACACACACACACACACACACACGGTTGGTTGCTGAGTCAGTGTTCGAGGTTGCTGGCGTATGAAATGAGGGGAGTACCTTCTATTTCGTTCTCCTCAACTGCCAACAGGAGTATGTATGCCTCCCCTGCAGCCATGACTCAGAGCTAAGAGAGCAAACAGGAAGGATGTTAAGTGCTGTGGAACACACACGCACACACACATAAATATATATAAAGTAGCTCAAAGGAGCCGAAACAAAAGCATGAACATGAAGAAGTCAGATTACAACTGAAGCAAAAGCTGGAAGAAACACATCCTTATCGCATGACACCTGTAAGTACACAAGTACTTCCATGTTTGCACACACACAACCGCTCTAACAAGAAAGCCCACACACACATTTGCTGTCAAAGTGAGGCAGACGGAGTTCAAAGGTGTGACGGAGTGTGATTGCCGGGGAGAGCAAGACGTGGACGCAGAGAGAAAGGATGCCAGTAAGAAAGACAGACACGGGAGAAGAGAGGGAGTCGGTCAGATGCCGTCACTCACCTCCGTCCTCACCTGGTAACTTTCTGTCACCTCATGCCATCACCTTGTCACCCCGCGTCCGTGCCACCTTGTCACCTATCCCCTTAGCAACTGAGCCTGTCAGCCTGTTGTCATGCGACTAGGTTCACCCCTGACCTTTTGTTTCTTTCATACACGCTACGGAGAAAAGAGCCGAGGCGCAGGAGGGAGGGCAGTTGTGTCCGGACATGCCTATCACCCTAGATCACAGGCCACCGACATCAATGCTACAGGGGCCATAGATTTATGAGGGTGTGTAATATTGTGGGTCCGCAACCCCCACCTAAGTGCTGTTACTTACACAGGGGTAGGATGTCTGGCGAGTTGCACATATAGTACACACACACATGCAAATGCCATTTAAATTAGAGGCCTCTTTCTCTCAAAGGAAGAACTGTAGGTTGTGTGTGTTTGTGTGTGTATATTGTTTATGTTTTACGAGGGGAGAAAGTCATTACACGACTACATGTGACTCACATTTGCGTCGCAACTCAAAAGGTTCTGTGGCTGGTTGTGATGGCAATTTAGGTGAAAAACAAACCAAAAGTAAATAGGAAATATTGCTGCTTTAACGGCCGCATCCTGGTTAAGAGAAACCCACATACTGTATGATAGCTGGGATACCTACGACTTTTAGTTAACTACCTCTACTGTTGACTGTTTGGTGTGTTCTTATGATATTTAACGCAGAGGATGCAGAGTAACCCATAGTAACCCAGAGGTGAGGAAAGAGTGCAAATGGAAAATCGCCTGATTAAATAAAGTTGAGGTGTATTGAATGAGGACCTAAACCCCAAAGTGCTTCAGCGGTCAACAGTGGAGGTCTGTGGTTGCACTGGGCAGTTTGCAGCTGTGAGCACACTGCAGCTGAAAAGTAACACGTATGATGAACACATGTCATCAGGACACTGAGATGTACAAGTATCAGGGGTGTAGTGATCAGATGGGGGGGAAATGTGTCTATATATTGAATAATATTGATCTGGGAAATTGTGCAAATTATAAGGGAGACAGTGGACATCAGGTTCATGTCGTCCTGTCTTTTTATATTAAACAACTATTTAAATTCAGCACGCACTTGAAATCTAGTAAGGACAGTGGGTTAAGATGCACTTAACCGAACACAAAGGACATCAATCCTGTCCACAAGGCAATTTGACATTAACCAGAAGTCTTTTCCTCATTTACTTTCTTATGAATCATAAAAGTAAGTAAATAAATACAATTGTACGTGTCATATAAAGTTTGCCTGTGTCAAAAATTAGGTTCTGCATTTTCTAATGTTTTTGGAAACTACTATTCTACTTCAAATGTAAACACCGTCGACTATTGTCACAATTATCTTTCCTTAAGTTTTAAGTCGATTACACCATCTTTGATTCTATAGGCTTGTTTCCGTTTTCTTTTAAAGTGGACCTATCATGCTGTATTGGAAACATATATTGTAGGGCCAGACATATACAAAACATGTCTGTGAAGTTTTTTGCTTCAAATACCAAACAGTTCATCCATTGTAGCCATGCCTCATATTGCTCATACCCCTCTGTTTCAGCCCTGTTAGAGAAACGCGGATTTTGAGAGGAGGCGGAGCTAATGCCCGATCAGAATTCTACCGGAGATTAAGTTAAATTCTGCTGTGATAAAACGCCATCCTGTTCTAAACCACATCAAGGATTATCTCTGAAACAGTATGGTATACACAAGGTGAGTTCCTTTTTTTATTTCCCGCTTTTCAAACACATGTGCTCTCCAGTACAGGTTAGCTCTGAGTGTTAGCTGACGCTTGCTAACGTAAACAAAGACGAGATTACGTCCAAAACACGTCAGGCATTGTTTCTGATAGCAACTTTCTGTGGGTCCGTCGCCGATTTGACGTCAGATCGGCAGCAAATCTGTATCCGCTGGTTGTACCCCCGTTTTTAAAAGATTTGGGTACGGAGGAAAAGAGAGAGGGTTATATTTTCTGACGCTGCGTGAGTTCCCCGACGCACCCGGGACACATATTGATGTATAAAAGACATCACAAAGTGCATTTTGCATGATAGCTCCCCTTTAAGTCAAATCTAGGGTCTTGCAATTTCTTAAATATGTTCCAAAGTTCTTAAAAAAAGCAGATCGGGCAAATACATAAGGACAGAGACGATTGGGCTCAGTGTCACAGAGGAGCCGGTGCATTAAGTCGGCAACACAGAACATTTTGCCATGAGGGCTTCAGGCCAAGGAATGCATCAGAGCAGCAAGCCACACATGTCCACGCAACATTACCCATAATCCTCTCGACAAATACATGCATCTGATACCATAACAACGCTCCGCTAACACTTGGGAAGAGAGAGAGAGAGAGAGTGGGACGCATCCGTAGCAACACCATAATTACAAAGAGAGCCAGGGCTGACTAAGTTTAGAAGACCCAGTAAGCAACCCCCCCCCCCTCCTGTTCGCTCCCCTCTTCACATGCTCCCACACTGATATTTAACAAAACATTAATCTTCTTGCCAGTGGCTCCAAAGAATACTGGTGATGTAGCTTGGGCGCAGAGGCCGGGCTAATAGCAATTCCATTGTTCGGCCCTTTTATTGATGCCTTGGCTCGGCCAGGCAGATGAGGTAAGTCTCTTTTTCCATGTTATTATTCAGAAGTGGTGATACATAGAGCCAGATTACACAAATGTCTCTCTGTTTCACCGCGCCGCCACCTCACACCTCCCTCGCCAACGCTTAAAGCGACCTCCCCCCTCCTCTATCCTCACCCCCCCCCTTTCCCCCATCCCCATCCCTCCACTGGCTTTCAATAGCACATTTCCCCTTTCTCCCCCTCTTTTCTCAATCACCCTCAGCATTTGCATGTGAATTGCTTGTATATCTTCTTTTATATGATGCACCGACAACACTGGCTTTCGAGAAAGAGAGAGGAGGGGAACTGCCACAGCTTCACCCCCCCCTCCCACACCCCCCACCCATCCCTACATCATCTCCAACACACACACACATATCAACGGCTCCCACCAAAAAAACAAGATGTTACTTTAACTCCCCTCCCAGGATTGGCATAGCAGCAGTTTCATTAAAAAAAAAGCAGGGGAACAGCGCAGGTTTTATGATATGGAGACAAGTTCTTTTGTGTTCTCCAGAGACAACCCCTCTGTGTGTCGATGTTACTGGGGCGATAATCCCGCTGGAATTTCTCCTAAGCACTTTTACTGACGTTTTCAATTATCACCATGCCAGGGCCCGGGAAATGGCATTTAAGGGGCCCCGTCATCTCCGCGTTGAATCATATTTGTGAATCGCACAGCCTTTGAGTTGGACTCTGTGCTGTTTGCCTGAGGCTGAAGTCAGTGGGTGACCAGGTTCACAGCACCAGATACATTTACAGATACACACACAGACACCCACAAACCGGCACCTCCAAGCCTGCCTTGTAATTTACAACGTCAGCATGGACCGTCCCCTTTTCAAAGAGAGCACATGGTGCAGACTCAGAAAACCAAACAGACGGGCTGACCTGTGCACGGGGTCAGACTGGTTTTCTCTTCACCTCTGACTGGATCCTTTTACACAGACTCCAAAAGCACTCCACGTCTCTGGCTCGAGTTACGTACTTACATCCCGGTAATAATTCAGACATGTATCGCAAAGAGATTTCCTTCTCGAGCCCCTTCTCTCCCCCGCGTTTTGTTTCAGTGAGCTCCGTGACGTGGCTCAACTTCAAAGCAGTGAAACGGACAGATTGATGTCTGAAGACAAAATGCTATTACATAGGAGGTTGAGTTTCGGATCCGATCACTCAGACACCTACGTACATGTTTGAAGATATGATAGCGCCAAATAAGTCAATTTCAAAGACAGTGACCTATTTTAGGAGAGCGTCCGGCTGTGTACGCGCCAAAGGCTAGAGTGCAGCGATGTGGAGGTAAGAGATATAACCAGTGGCGTTAAGTAACTTAGCTACTCAAGTACTGTACTTAAGTACAATGTGAGCTACTTTGTATACTCCACTACAATGATATCATACCTTTAGTAACTTTGCAGCTATTAGTGATAAATAATGTGATCTTAAATAAGACTTTAGTTACACCTGGAGTAAATTAAAATGCAATGCAGCAGTACATGAAGTTTATAGAATGACTTCAACCTTTACCAGCTTGATGAACACATCAATACATATAAAAAAACATATAATATATATATGATTGCATAATCTGCATAACGAGTACTTTTACGCAGCGTCCACACGGCGGCGTGCGTTGAAGCTTGCCGGTGGGCGTGTCTGAAACTCGACCAACAACCACTCACATGAATCTCCCGCCCATGACACACAAGCAGCGGTTTGATTGGCGAGAGCTTGTACTGGCATATGATTTGATTGGCTGACGCTTCTCAACTTTTGAGGCGAGCAAACGCGAGCAAAGCGAAGCGACGTAACCACAATGCAGTTCGGCAAAGCGTGACGTCACCCCATTCAAAGTGAATGGGAAGAAGCGTCGAAGCTTCAGCGCACGCCGCCAGCTTAAAAAAAAGCTTGGAGCTGGGCGTGTCTGAAGCTCGACCAACAACCACTCACATGAATCTCCCGCCCATGACACACAAGCAGCGGTTTGATTGGCGAGAGCTTGTACTGGCATATGATTTGATTGGCTGACGCTTCTCAACTTTTGAGGCGAGCAAACGCGAGCAAAGCGAAGCGACGTAACCACAATGCAGTTCGGCAAAGCGTGACGTCACCCCATTCAAAGTGAATGGGAAGAAGCGTCGAAGCTTCAGCGCACGCCGCCAGCTTAAAAAAAAGCTTGGAGCTGGGCGTGTCTGAAGCTCGACCAACAACCAATCACATGAATCTCCCGCCCCTGACACACAAGCAGTGGTTTGATTGGCTAGAGCTTGTACTGGCATATGATTTGATTGGCTGACGCTTCCACCGAAAGCTTCAGAAGCTTCAAACGTTGAACATTGCTCAACTTTTGCAGCGTGAAGCGCCAGGAAAGCTCCGCTCTGCTTCCCACAATGCAGTTCGGCGAAAGTGAGGTCACCCCATTCAAAGTGAATGGGCGGACGCGTTGGAAACCGTTTTTGAAGCTGTCGAAGCTGTAGTGTGGACGGGCCGTTACTTCTCGTACTTTAAGTATATTTAGATGCAAATACTTTTGTACTTTTATTTGAGTAACATTTTGAATGCAGGACTATGATTTTTAACAGAGTATTTGTACACTGTAGTATTGCTACTTTGACTTGAGTAAAGAATGTGAGTTCTTCTACCTCCTCTGCTCATAATGCTACAACACTGCAGCTCGCAATGTTTTTGTTTAGTCTGCGAGTCTCGTCCTTACAGTAAGTGAGGGCTTGTTTCAGAGTGTCAATCTTGTGTTATGTAATCATCTTTTAACACAAGAACGCACACATTAACCGGGTCAAATATCTGTGTGTACCCACTGTACTCAGTCACATTGTGATTCTGATAACATGACATACACACGCGGCATGCTCGATACCCCGCTGAACCGCAGACGATCCCAGAACAGCTGTTCACATGCCTCCGTGCCCCTCTCCTCTCAGCCAGGCTGACATCATTCCCAGCATCCCCTCCTTCCTGTCTCTCCTTTAGATAGGCTCTGTTATGACAAGTTTAATTGAGGGTTGTCAAGCCATAACATTTCTGTAAATATTAGACTTGCCAAGAGCGCCAATAAGAGGAAATGGCCTTACTGTATGTTCTTCTCCCAGGAGCACAATGTGTGCCTTTGTACGTGGGTCGCCAAGAGGCATTTTGATACCCCACTTTTGTCTCTGTGAGCTAGCATAACATACATCTAATTCTTATTATGTCCACATAAAGACATCCTCTGAGGAACTATTACAGCTGAATTAACACTTGGATTATATAATGTGGAACTACTTAACACAGTAACAGCCAATAGCAATACATGAAACAACATGTATTGTATCTGCTTGGTATAAAGCTCTGGTTTGATATGAAGTGTTTCATTTTCTTTCATATAATGATGATTACATGTTTTTCAGTCATAGAATAGTTACACAGCTGACATCATCTGTTATGTCTTGGTATACAAAAGCTTCCTCATTGATCAAAGCTATGACAACCATGGCTATAAATGCTCATGTGTTATTGTATCGCTTTTTTTTTTTTTGCGAAACACCTGGTCCAATGAACACTGGAGGTTATTTTAGGTTTCCTGGGAGTGGGGATGGTGAGGTGTGGGGGTTGAAGAGAGGAAAAGCACCCTTGAGTCATTAGTTAGGGCCTGCATGATTTACTTGTGTGTGTTTGTGTGAAGCCTCCATTGTGTTTTTGGAGAGTGTGTTTCCAGTAAGTGACATGGAGCCTTACTCACCTGGGGGGAGGGGGGTGAGTCAGGGTGCATCATCAGTCCCGGCTAGCCAGCCATTGAGCGGGGGTGGCGGCGGGTAATAAATGCTAGAGAGGGCGAAGCTTTCCCAAAATTCTCTTTACTGTCGAGCACACCAAGCAATGTTGGCTACAAGTCTCAGGCTACTGCTACGATATGTTGAGTATGGCTAGCAAGGCTACGGTTACATTTAGAAGATGTCTACACATATTATAGACATCCTGTAAAGCACTTTTAAAGGTGACTTCACACTGCACTAGAACAAGTTATACAAAACTGTGTTGGTATTTGGCCGTTGTGTTTTCTTTCTGTCAAATGTGCACATGTTGTCCTCGCGTATGAACACTGACCGGTCTGATCCAACTGTTTAAAAAGCATATACTGTAAATCATTACCCAAATCTGTGTCACGCCTTTTAAGCCGACTTTATTTCAACTCTTTGCCACAAGTCTTACTATTCTTTGTGTGTGTATGGTCAATAGACCAAATCAACAAAAAAAACATGTTTTAGTTAAAAAAGGCAATTATTTACTAAAGTTCAGATCGCAGGGACATCGTTGGATGGATTGTCAGAGACTTGTATGTTTAAGTTTCCAGTGATGATTTATTTCTGTTGCAAAGAATGTGGTATGAAAGCGTCCATGCTATTTCGGTGACATTTAGACGATACCTTATTCTGACTTAAAAACATTTAGAAATGTGTCCAATTCGACCCGAGGACACCAGGAAGTTAAAGCATTACCGAAGCTGTTCTCACACATGCAATGTAACCCCTGAATAGCCGCGTTCACACTGCGGTACTTTTCCCACAAAGGTTCATGCGAACTTAGTTCATGCGAACTCTTTAGTTCGCATGAACTAAGTACAGATCGCGTTCACACCAGAAAAAGTCCCTGGGGGAGGATTAGGCAAATGAAGCCGCTGACGTTTCTTCTTCTTCTTCTTCTTCTTCTTCTTCTTCTTCTTCTTCTTCTTCTTCTTCTTCTTCTTCTTCTTCTTTACTGGCAGGCCGCAAACCACTTCACGGCGTATACTGCCGCCCAAAGTCCCCGGCCGGAAGTCCCCGGAGCTGGGGAAGGCTTCAGTAGAAGCTGCTGGGACTCCCAGCAGCTTCTACTGAAGCCTTCCGAGTAAATCGCCAGAACGCCGACACCTCCTCATCTCCACCGCTCCCATGTTTTATTTTGTGTTGCCATAAGTTAGTCTCTCTGCGTTTCTGCGCTGGGCTAATGCTAATAATGCTAATGCGAGGATAATAAAATGGCGGCTTCACAAAACTTTTTGGGAGTTTTACGGGGCGTGGTTTCCAATCCGCCCAGCCAATCAGGAATATAGCTCTTTCTCAAAAAAGAGCCGCTCGAAAGTCCCTGCTCTCTAGCAGGGACTTTCGAGGGGATTAAAAGGTTCGCATGAACTACTTTTAGTACCGGCTCTTTTTGGTGTGAACGCGAGCATGAACTAAGTTCGCATGAACCTTTGTGGGAAAAGTAGCGCAGTGTGAACGCGGCTAATGTGTCTCGACATTACCAAGATGTATGGGAACGATGATTTCGACCGGATATCAAACAAGCGTACCATGCAAGCTCCCTGTAGTGTCTGATGATGGTCCTATGCATTCACACTAAGCGAGTAGAGGTGGAAATACAATGTCTATCGTAGCTGGTGGGAAACCAGAAGAAGATCTGAGGGTGAAGAAGACCGGTAATTTTAAGCTAAAACATGAACTAAAATGTCTAACTGGAGAGACAAACCGATTCGGGAACTGCAGTCTGTAGCGGCGAAGCCAAAACCGTCAGACAAATTCAAGAACTGGCAACACACTACCTCGCTTATGACCACATTACAAACCAAGCTAAGTGACCACGGTGTGATTCAAAGCATGTAAAGTCGTCACTCTTGCACACTATACCCAGAAGCCCCCCATCACCATTCAATTATCAAACTTCAATGATCTACTATGGTGTGCCATGTGTGGAAGGGAAACTCAGTGAGACAGATAATGCTCGGCTTAAATGATTTTGTAATGTCCTACATTACAATTGAAACAAATACTCAGATGGAATAATGTCCTCGCTCCCTCCCTCCCCGGCAGCAGCAGCAGCTAAAGAGCCTCCTTAACAAGAGGCTGCTGGAGATATAGCTCAGCACTCCCGGCCCAATAACCGATGAAATATGAAAATTGACAGCGCCGTCCGGGCGGTCACGCCACATGTTTACGAGGGGCTGACTTAACTGGCCGCCTCTGTGCTCCATAAGTCATACGCAGAGTGCTCATCATAGAGTGGGGATTTATGAGGCCTGAGTCTGCATATGACCCCGCCCCCCTGCCATAGAAGAGGAATCATTATCTACACCCAGCCACTATAAGCTTCATAGACTTACTCAGAGCAAATTGGCTCTGGGGTCTGCTCCTCCTGTAAACACGGCCTCATGTGTGTCTAGCAAGACCGCCACACATCAATTTCCAATTATGATGAAAGACTATGTGCATTGTAATTGTGACTAGGGATCATAAAAACATATTTACTATCAAAATATACTCCATCCTTCACTTGCGGAGATGTCGGGTGTCTATGTGTGTTGTTGGTTATGGGTTTAAGCATTCAGGTCTATAATAGAAACATGTCTAACCTCAATATGTCTCATTGCTGATTGGACAAGACCATTTGTCTTTATAACTTGTTTTTATTTGTTACTGACTTTTTATTTAGTATCTTGTCTTCGTCGGTAAAGCACTTTGCATGATAGGTGCTTTATAAATAAAGTTCCATCCATCCATCTTCTCCCGCTTATCCGTGGTCGGGTCGCGGGGGCAGCAGTTCCAGCAGAGAGCCCCAAACTTTCTTTTCCCTGGCGACATCAACCAGCTCTGACTGGGGGATCCCAAGGCGCTCCCAGGCCAGCGAAGAGATATAATCCCTCCACCTGGTCCTAGGTCTACCCCTTGGTCTCTTCCCAGCTGGACGTGCCTGGAACACCTCCCTAGGGAGGCGCCCAGGTGGCATCCTAACTAGGTGCCCGAACCACCTCAACTGGCTTCTTTCGACGCGAAGGAGGAGCGGCTCAACTCCGAGTCCCTCCCTGATGACCGAACTTCTCACCTTATCTCTAAGGGAGACACCAGCCACCCGGCGGAGAAAACCCATCTCGGCCGCTTGTATCCGCGATCTCGTTCTTTCGGTCATGACCCATCCTTCATGACCATAGGTGAGGGTAGGAACGAAAATGGCCCGGTAGACAGAGAGCTTTGCCTTCCGGCTCAGCTCCCTTTTCGTCACAACGGTGCGGTAAAGCGACTGCAGTACCGCTCCCGCTGCTCCGATTCTCCGGCCCATCTCACGCTCCATTGATCCCTCACTCGAGAACAAGACCCCGAGATACTTGAACTCCTTCACTTGGGGTAAGGACTCATTCCCTACTTGGAGTGGACAGTCCATCGGTTTCCTGCTGAGAACCATGGCCTCAGATTTGGAGGTTTATTCATTTATAAATAAAGTTAATTATTATTATTTATAATACATACTGGTTCCACAAAGTGCAGTTTCTGAGCAAACATTTCCCAACAACGTTTTTCTCTCTTCTGAAAAACAACATTTCGCAACTGAATACATACTCAAAGTGTTATAATAAGGATGTGAGTCAACATTAACGGTCACAGATACATGCCCTGTGTTTCACAAGTGGAACACTTTGAATATGAGGCAGCGGGAAATCTACGGTAAACAAAACAGACGAGATACAACTGCAGAGAGAAATGTAAACAGGAGGCTGATATCAGTACGATGGAAAACAAAATGGACTGCACGCTGCAACACGTCCCTTCCACATGCAAGGGAAATAGTGGACGCCATCACTAACGATAATAACTATTATATTGATGTAAGTACAGACTCATGACACATTGAGCAATGCACAAACAATGCATTGCAATGCTTTTACTCAAGGAATGCTGACTGTAAATATTACTGAAACTTCTTTTGTTTTTTCTTATTTCTAATTTTGTTGCAATCAGGATGTGTATTTTGCATTTTTTTATTATATTTTGTGTATCTTTAATACTTTCTTATGCATGCATCTTACAGTAGGTAACATGAAGCTGACTCTTATGTACATTTCCCCTCTCTGGGACTAATAAAGGTATTCTGATTCTGATTCTGATCTAAACCCAAAATACAGGTTAACAGATCAGGTTTGGTCACCGTTAGAAATGGAAATGCGATGTCGTCTCCTAGTACTCGGATGGGTAAAAAGCAGAGAACACATGTCACTGTGTGTGTGCTGTGTGCATGAACATGTGTGACCATTAAAGAGGGCTTCATCCTCCAATCCTATCTCTTCTGTTTGACTGTCACACAGTGTTCGTTAACAACAACCATAGTGCATGTTCCTGTTCACTGCCGTATCCCCCTTGTGTGTTCCAGGCTGGCCCGGCGTGCTTTGTTTGTGAATAGATCAGGTTTGGTTACCATTAGAAATGTATGCACTCGGGCTGGGAATCACCAGACTCCCCACGATACGATACTATCGCGATACTTAAGCCACGATACCATAGTATTGCTATACTATATCACATGGGTCATATCCATGTCCGTCTTCCTTTCCTGGTTACATTTTTTTTTTGCAATATGAATAGTTTATGTAAATAACCCAATTTGTTTTATTTGAAAGGCATTGTTTTTGTTACTTCCATTGCAATTGTATACATGTCTTAACGTAACTTCCTGTTTTATATACGACCATCTTTCGGAGGGATATGCCAGTTTATATAAAAAAAAAAAAAAAAAAAAAGTTTATATAATAAAATATCGATACTTGCTATCCGTGTATCGATACAATAACGCCACGCAAAGTATCGCGATACTATGCTGTATCGATTATTTCCCCCACCCCTAATATGCACAACTGCTGTCTGACGGTCACACAGTGTTCGTTAAAAACATCTCAAACCATAATAAATGTTCCTGGTCTCGGCTGTGTGTTCCAATCTGGCCCGGCGTGCTTTGTTTGCATTTTTGCACAGAGAATGTGTGGCATTGACAGAGAGCTGGTCAAGGGAAGGGCTGGAGGCAGAGCGCCAGCAGGGACAGCAGCTCTGAGCGGGGAGGCTGAGGATGAACACCGCTCACTGCTGGTCACGCTGCCTCTGGGCTCATCCTGGGGCAGCGTGACCTGGATCTGAAGCATAGCCTCAACCAAAGCTTGGACTGCTCACCCACAACAAGGGAGGAGAGACGCCATGTGTTGTCTACTGGGGAGGAGTTTCATGGACCCTGGTGGGAAATGTTCAAAATCAGAAAGTCGCTGCAGAGCTCCACTGTTTAGTGTCAGGCAGACGTGGAATGTAACTAAGTATTTGTACTCAAGTGAACCTTTGGGGTGTTTGTTTTTTAATAAAAAAATGCAGTAATATTTCATATTTTACCGTAGGTTTTTCTTCTCTTACTCGATGTATGCAGCACTCTTCATCCTGATTCGGACATCTTATGTATGTTCATATATCCTACTCTTTCTCAAGCACACCTTTAAATGTTTTCATTGTAAACATGTATTTTCAGACTGACACTTTCACTTCTTCCACCTCTGGTTTCCGGCTTGGGTGTGAATGCCGGCTGAAATGAAGGATTCTGGGAAATGAACACGACTTTGGACAGTAGTGTGTCTCCAGCTCAGCAAGAGGCATGTCGCGCTGCCACACACTGACATCCATGCAAATCATAACAGAAATGACAGACTAGCCCCCCCACCCCACCCACCGCAGCAATCATGTCAGCATGCCAGCCCGACAGACAACAAGCTACCCCACCCCTGTGCCTGCAGACAGACTGGGACAAATTGGGACAATCCCCCCCCCCTCCCTCCATTACCACCCACTCTTGCTCTCCATTGCGCGCCGCAGCAGCCTCTGCTCAGGGGGCTAATTCCACGTTCAGATCACCATTTGTACTTATTATGCTGACATAATTAATCCCCTGTTGTGATCAGCGGGGGCATGAGGGCCTCTCCGCTCCATTGGCCTACCCCTGCCATGACACAAGCCCCCCCCCCTCCGTCTCTCATTCAAATCTGCTCCTCACTCACTCCCATGTCCATCTTGTCTGGGTGAGGAGGTCTTCTGTCTATCTCTCTGTAATCTGCGGTGTATCTGTCTGTGTGTGGCGGTGGACTGACAGGCTGACAACTCCACCAAACAGTCACACAGAGCACTCACCGAGAAAACTGAAGCATCAGAGTAAAAGGGACACTTTTAGTTAAAATCAAATCTGTGTGATCTTTGTCCTGCTTGTGAGGAGTGACATCAGTCCTCTCTGAACGCTCCAGCAGCGACACTGAGCTGGTCACCTGCAGGTCAGTGCATCATGCGCTGTGCAAACAATACCCGGGATATGGGTTTGATTTCCACGGCCGGCTCTTACGGTAAAGAGCAGACTCGCATGCTGAAGATGAGGACGGACGGGAAAGGGAAGAAGGAGAGAGGACAATGAGGGAGATGGGGAGGGGTTCTCATCAAAAAACACCAGCTGGATTAATAAATCCAACCGGCGACTGTGTCCACATTTTAACATGTGAGGCAGATTAAAACAGGGCCGTCTCAAGTCCAGAAACATATGTCAGCGAGGCTGAGCAAACACTGAGAATAATAAGTGAGGAGATGAGTGCTGCATCAGCTGCTTCCTAGAAATCAAAAGAGCCCATTTCTGAACTTTGATCTTCACAGAAGGGCGTCGTGTTTGTGTATTTGTGAGGGCGAAGATCTGAAATAAAACTCGCAGGATGTTTTTGTTTCATTGAATAATGTGTGTGGCGATAGACACATATATGATTCATATTGCCATATCCAGTATTATGCAAGCTCCCTGAATTCTGGTGTTTTCAGGACTTAATCTAATGTTTAAAAATAATTCACACTGCTTTTTTTAAAGTGTTTTTTAAGTCTGAAAACCACAACACAGTGACCACAAAGCAGGCTGAGCTTTACTTAGATGTTATAAAAGCTTATTACACAAGTTCTGCTAGTCCCATCTTCTTTTGTCACTATCCGAATGGAAACGTCTTCCTGAGAAAAAAAAAAACGATAACAATAATATTTTGGGTCTCTTTTCAAGTGCAACTTTGTGGAAATCCAATAACAGGTCACTAAAAATGTAACATCCTGATCATTTGGCATGAGAGGATACCCAGAACACCTGCTAGCTCTGGGAAGCTGAGTGTTATGCTGGCCAGAGCAGAGCGTGTACAGTCAACAGGTCTGCGTGTACCGCGGCAGGAATTCATTACAAATACCAAGAAAAAAACATGAAAGGAAGTTTCATCTATGTGAACTCTGTCAAATCTGAAGGCTAACTTTAGTCAATATGGTCAACAGTAACGTTAAGCAACAGGTATGAGTTATGAACGGATGAGCTATTAGACTTTGGACATGTGACTCTATTTGTAGTTCAGATCAATTCAGAGAAAAAAATAACATTTTTTATCAGTTATTTTTGTTGGCTCTGCTGCTTGATACCATCATGTCAAATTCCAGGAACACTACGCCCCTCACCCCCTCTAACCCTCCCCCTCTCTCCTCCCATAACCCCCCCCCCCCTACTCCTCATCTTTACATAAAAGTTCAGGCTGCATATTAAAAGGAGCTAAAATATTCACACCGTCAAAAGGTGGTCAAAGGCTTCTGCGTTCACACAGGAGCTGACAAAGAGGAGGCGCCCAGCGCTGGGCCAAAAGAGAACTGTTGAAATAAATCAGCACATACAAAGACACAGAGAGATAATGGGGCTGGAGCTGGGCCTGGTCCAGAAACAGGAACACACTGCACACCAGAACACACACACACACTCACACACAGTGCCTGGCTGGGAACAAAGTCTGCGCATAGATTAATATTTATTTGTGCAGTACACATTGTTCAGGACATACAGTATCAGAGGATGACAAAACATCATAAACTCCCCCTGTGTGCAACCTTGCCATGAATCCCATGCCTGCATCAAACCAATAACAAATAACAAGAGCAAAATCCACAGATGGCTTCACATGGGGGAGTGCGAGAGGGGAACCGATATCTCAGAGACATCCGCCGGAGCCCTGTGCGAGGTGGTGGTAACAGTAAGCAACAACTCCAGGGCTGAGCGGTGACGTCCATGTGAAGTGCCAGCAGCTGCAGTTCATCAAACGGCCACTTAAAGCAGACTCCAGAAGTAACTAAACAAGACACAGTGCAGTACTGGCAATGCAAATATTAGGTCCCAAGCTCCTCCTACAATGCAACATATTATATATAGGACATAAAAAAAAAGGCTTAGGGTTTATTTATAAAAATAGTGCAATGAAACAGAGTACGATACATTTGAATAAAATAGTGCAGGGCATTTTGCTAGACTACAAGTAGTGCCGGTGAAGTTAACTATACATGTCAGAAAATAAATAAATACAATAAGGGGAATTATGCAGATAATGTTGAAAGTGACATATGGTACAAAAAACAGCTTTGGTCTCTATAACTAATGTTTCCGTTTATAATAAAATAAGGGGTCCACATTTGTATACAGCTTTAATTTTAAGGTGTGGAGTTACTCGTTGTTAGGGGCCTGGTTGCTCTGAGTGACAGCTGTCTGCTCCACGGGGGCCCGCCTCAAATGTACCGAAGATGCCAAGATGGCGATGGACACATTCACCGACTATAGCTTCACAGCAGCTCTACAGAAACCTACAGTATGGGTGACATCACGGACACTATGTTCATATTTTATGTTCACTTTTCCAGGTGCTCAAAGACGCTTCACAGTGGTTTGATAAAACATGATAAAATAGAATAAAAAATAGAAATAGAAAATAAATAAATATTAAAACAGCAACACAGCATAATTCACACATTGAAAGCCAGTCTGCAGAGGTGTGTTTTGGTCAGTGTTACTGAAGGTGGGGGGGTCGGTGCAGTCTCTGATGTGTTGGAGCTCCAGAGGGTGGGGGCAGCGATGGAGAAGGCTCTGTCCCCCCAGGTTCGGAGCGTGGTTCGTGTGGGGATAGGAGATGTATTTATATTTATTATTTTATATTGTCTCTGGGTATTAATCAAGTGTTTTATTGTTCTGGAATTCAATTTAAATCAAGCATTTCATAATGTGTAAACTACACCATGTAGATTTGCTTTGTGTGAATCATGTCACAGTGTTTCAAAGATATAGCAGGTGTCAGAGTGAAACTGGCAAATATCGAACGCATGGTTTCTTAATGTACTATTCTGCTGTGTCATTTACTCTTTGGGGATGAATTTAGGAAACATACATGTGGGTTTTTTCTTTTGTAATCGTCCACACGAACAGAATACATGTACCTATTCCTGGGAGCCCTTGACTCAGCACTTTTTGCCCTTGTACAGGTTTTTCTACTCAGCCATGGATTGCAAAATGGAAATGAAACTACAAGGCTAATACAAAGAAAGGAAAAACATTTCAAACGTATTGTAAAAAAACACGACATCGGGCCCTCAGCTTTACATCAGTGGCGAACTCACTGAGGTACTCAGAAAGTGGGGCTCCGCGTTTACGCAGCTTTTTATTTGCCCCTATATCAACACAGAGAGGAAACAGAGGCCTCTCTGAACTAATTTCACTCACGAACACTCAGTCATTTGTTGAGCAGCACACAGCAGGCCCCGCCGTCCGAGCCCGAGGATTAGGGCTCAATATTTGTAAACCTCACTTGGCTTTAGTGCGGAAATGGGGAGTGGAGAAAAATGGGAAGCCTTGGCAAAGCGAAGTGTGAAAAACTATCAAATAGTCAGCCATGACAGAAACAGTTACACACACTGGCTTCTGGCTGACGCTGAAACAATGCACTGGTAGCACGAATGGATGTGAGTTTAAAGGTGGTGCAACTTGATGAATGTATATGCAATGTATAATAGAATCTCCTGGTAACAGACCTTTCTTGACTTATTGATGATGTCCCTTATCTGTTTATAATAACCAGAATCATTTGCTTTACCGTTTAAGCCTTTTACATCGAGGCCAAACCCCTTCACTTCTCCTAAAGTCTTTAACCCCTACCTCTTCTCGTGGAATATTATCCCACATTGCACATTATCAGGCCCATAAAGTAGTAAAAATCCCAGGGCCTTACTTCCAGCTGTGACACAGAACCCAGGCCTCCTTAAGTCCTCGACTTTGACCTTTGTTTGAAAAGTCTCTTTCAGCCCGAGGCCTCGGCAGTAAATTCATAGAGCTATGAAATGAATGTGCCGGAGAGCCCATCCAGTCTTTCATTAATCACGAGCAGAGAAAGAAAAAGACAGGTAACCCAGACAAGTATTATTTCACTTTTTTGTTGCGAATGGGCAGATTGTGTAATGACTGGCCTCTATTGTAACCGTGTTCAGCTTCCTCTCTGTGTTGAAATAGAGAAGGCAGGGTTCAAGTGTTCATGGGATCTGCTCAGGCTAAACAAGTCCTCAAAGTTGAGGGACAATTTAGGCAGCCACCTTATGATTGAGGGCCGCACAGGGAAAGTTCACAAATATGACAAAAGAACCTGGCGGAGCCTCAATGGGGGATGCGGAAGTATTCATTTACTTAAAATATAATGCATGCATTTCATGTGACGTTCAGGTGCAGCAACACATTACTCTGGGGGCTCCACTTCCAGAAACTATGGCCCTAACACTTTAACCTCTTAAACTATCACTTTTTAAATCATTTAGTTTTGACATTATGTACTATGAATATTGTAAACCTCATTCTGCAGACATATCTATACAGACTGGGTCTTTAGGAACCCCACAAATACACTACTGGAAACCGCCATCATACCAGATGTTAACTTATTTCCTCTCACAACTTGATGTTATGTACTAATACTCCTCTAAGACAAACAAATAGACCGTTGATTTGCATACTGTGTAAAGTGGTCTGCATTCCTGATTACCTTAAATGAGGAGCTAAGGCAAATATTGTATCATTTATTCTGTTACATATTAAAACGTCATAGACTGAAATGGGCTGAAATGATGACAACAGTTGACTTCTAGGTTCTGCAAGTACCCCAGTGGGTAGAACAAGGGTCAGTTATATTGTATTATATTATATTCTATACTATGACTTATTTATAACATAAGCAGTTTCATGGCATTTTTTTGAAGGCATACTAAATAAGATGTTATGACATATTATACTATGACTTTTTGATGGTGTACTATACTCTGAGCTCTTTTCTGAAATGTGCTTTGGCAACCTATACCATGGTAACCTTTGACCTTTTGAAAGCCTTTTTTTTTTACAACATAGTAAGCAGAGTGCTCTGAGAGTGGATATCTGAGAGGCAATATAGGAAGTCTGCATTATGACTAAGACTCGCACAGGAAAGTGCAAACATGAAACTAAATATCTGTATCTCACTTCCTCGTTAAACTAGAGTTTAACACCCAGACTAGTTGCTCCCAGGAGCTCTCCACCGGTTGCAGTTCCTAACCTAACAGTGGCTTGATAATGGCTACGGTTTGACCCAGTAGCAAAGTAGTGTATTTCATTTAAAATATTGAGTGTATTGCCAAGAAACACGGATGATACAATTGTATACAATAATTTCACGCCACCATATTTCTGAATGCTTCCATTGGTTTGTCCACGCTTTGAGAAACTATGGCCTAACTCTTAGCTCCTACACAATGCACACATAGCGACACACAAGTACACACAACCAGTTAGACAACGGAACTATGCAGCACTTGTTTGTCGGATAGAATAATGGCAGAAGCCTTTGGTAAATATACTGAGGCGCGACGACATGCAGAAAAGTGGGCAGATGCACTTTGTACCAGTGGAGGTGGAGTGAAGTACATCCTGCAGGGTAATTGTCCAGGCAGTGAACCGTAGCCCTGCCAATGAGGCGTTGTGTCTGGTTGTGGGTATTAAACATCAGCGGTGTGTCCGGGCCACTCTCTGGGACTCTCAGAGCTTAATTACACACGTCGTGAGCGGCCAGCGCTCAGAGCAGGAAATGACAGCGGAGCGGCGCTCACTTCAAAGGCAGAGGCGTAAAAGAGCATTGAATAAAAACAGACCAAAACTCTAAGCGGGTGCTAATGGCCTGTGGGTAATGGATCAGAGGGAACGGGGTGCAAACAGGCCTGCAGGCATGGAAGTGAGCTTCACTTGGAAACAATGCAAACATGACAGATATTAAAAAATCCTAAAAACAAAGAATCAAAGATAATTGACAGTTAATGAAACAGAAATTATGAAATGATTGCCAGCAGAAGACTAAAAGAGAAACCATGATATTAAACAGGTCCATGACTCACAATGTCATGACGCATCAAACGACATGCTTTAAGTTACTGGAGGCTCTGAATGGCGGAAATCACTAGTTAAAACAACGACAAGCTATTGTTGTACACCACAGGGTCAGAGATTATTTTTGTCTCAACCACACAGTCTGTGGTCTTTACATAAAGCCTGCCCCCGTGTTGTGGCCTTTGAGGAGGAGCTGCTAACCAGGGTCCTCTTACACAGGGGGCCGGAGGACAATTTGTTTACAGTTTTTATGGCCGTGCTGACGGGAAGTCAAGACAAACCGGTGACATTACGAGTTAGCTATTTCTACTCTTCAAGTGTAAGAACTCGTGCTGTAAACTTGTGTATGAGTGGGAATTGAGGAAGAGTATTTAAGGCACAAGCCAGCATACCTTAAAATAAACACCCAATTTGACTTTTGTATTTGACTGAAGATCTAAAGGCGTGATTAGGATTAGCACCCAACATGATGATTGGATGTCTGCCAAACTGGCCAAATGAAAGCCCTACCCCACATACAATAATCAAGGGACCCTAAGATAAAAAAAGCAGGCAGTTTTCTCTCAGATAATATTGAACAAATAATATATAAATGTTCCTTCTTTTTCAAAAGGATTTCACTCTGATGGGTCACAAAACAGAAGTTAAGTGGATTCATGTTTTAATCCCAACTCTTCTGAGTAAAGGATGAAGTTACTGAGGTGCAGTTGATGTGTTTTGTGTGGGTGTGGTGGAGGATCTGAGAAACACTTGACTTGCTAGCACACTGGCCTCAGGGATCGCTATAAGTGGCACATTTAGTCCTGGTGACCCGTACCTCCGCACACACACACACACACACACACACACACACACACACACACACACACTTTCACGCATATCCAAACATGTATGCACACATACAAAGTCTGCTTGTTGGTGACGCGCACACACACACACACACACACACACACACACACACACACACACACACACACACACACACACACACACACACACACACACACACACACACACACACACACACACACACACACACACACACACACACACACACACACACACACACACACACACACACACACACACACACACACACACACACACACACACACACACACACACACACACACACACAGCCTTCCCATATCACAATGGCCCTGCTGCGCTGACAACTCAACTGGAAGAGAGCTTACCCTCTGACCCCAGAGGTCAACTCATTAACACTGAAACTCCTCCCCGATGCAAATGACCAACCTTTGAATAATATGACATACAAGCTTTATGCGTGATTGATTTAAATTTCACAAAATGTAATGAATTGTTCAAAGTTTGGCTTATTGTTGTGGTAAAAATGGACAGTAACTTTTAAATGACGAGTTGATGACTTTTCCTGCACAATATCTACTCACAGAACATCATCCTGTCTTTAGAACAAACCACTATGACTACAGTCGGATTAAAATACATTAAACACACCATTTTCCTGCAAACAAGGTTATGTGACATTCAGGCTAAAGTTGACCCTGTTATGTTTGTAATATATATCCTTTCATGGTTTACCAAATAAATATTGCCTTGTACTTTAAGACAGTAGTCATTGCTGATTTGCACACTGTCTTAGCACTTCTTATTAGCAGCAGAGTAGTTACAGAACCTCATAATTTAAAGTGTCTTACGTGTGGAGATAATGTAAGGTCAACGTCGTGAGCGAGGAGGCACCCACAGCTAATGTTTAGCTGCATGTAATTGGACGGAAGAGTGGGAGGCAGGTGTGAAGCCATTGTTCACGTTGATGGGATTATTTGCACCTCTCAATGCAGAAAAAACAGGTATCATCGGAAGGCAGTCATCTAAATTTACAACGGCTGGATTTAGGTTTTCCTCTCGTTCTCTCTCCATCCAGGTTCTGTAATTACAGCTGCTCTGTAATTAGGGGCAGAGCCTTCAGGACCGGGTGACTACTGTCTACTTTGAGAGGGTTTGGCAAAGAACAAGACTTCAAACTGGGGGATGGGGAGAAAGTACAGCATTCCTGTTTTGCTCTTTTTGTACTCAATCTCTGGGTTAAACAGATTGTCTCACAGTGCTGTATTAAACAATGCTATTGTAGGGTCACAAACACCTCGGGTTAAGCTAACATCGTACCCAGAGAGAGTGTAGGATTAAGGAGAGATTGCATTGGTGTCTGAGTGAACTCTAAATGTGTGTTGGTGTGCGCTTTGTATACACCTGTATGAGAAATAGGGCTAGAGGAAAGTAGGACTACAAGTGTGGTTTCACCCACCCACTCCTCCTAGCAGGCACTCATCACTTTACAATTAAGAAGGAATACATAATATGGTTTCAACCGCATCATTAACCTTAAAATACTAAGAGTTTGACATTGTAAGTTGACAACAGTTAATTCCCTCTAGAGTAGGGCTGAACGATTAATCGAATTTAAATCGAAATCGCGATTTGAAATGATGCGATTATCAAATCTCAAAGCCTGAGATTTTTTTTTACTTTTTTTTTTTTTTTTACAATTTTTTTTTTTTTCTTGTGTGTCAGTCGTCCACACCAATCAGAGGTGCTGTGCTCCACATGTACCAGCCATTGTTAACCAATCAGAAGTGGCCCATGATAGAAGGTGATAGACAATCACCTGCCAAGTGCTTTTGAAAGTGCCTGCCCTTTCCAAATGGCTTCCAATGGAGCTTCAGATGCTCCATCACATGTTTCTATTAAAGGGAGAATCTTAAACTGAAGCTCGACTTTAAAGCAACCCAACGGAAGTTTCATGTAAGTTTAGTTATTTCACTCGTAGCTCGGGCTGCGGGGGTGCTAGAGACGGGAGTATGTTGATACGACCTTCCTAGCCGGAGATATGGCCGCATTTTACAATAAACTTCCGTTGGGTCGCTTAAAAACAAATATCGCAATTCGAATCACAA
Source organism: Pseudochaenichthys georgianus (assembly GCF_902827115.2). Taxonomy (NCBI): domain Eukaryota; kingdom Metazoa; phylum Chordata; class Actinopteri; order Perciformes; family Channichthyidae; genus Pseudochaenichthys; species Pseudochaenichthys georgianus. The sequence continues at coordinate 48,952,051 of NC_047505.1, read as the reverse complement.
TATTTGTCAGAAAAATCGCAATTAGATTTGTTCCCAAAATCGTGCAGCCCTACTCTCGAGTCTAAATCACATGTGTCAAACTCAAGGCCCGGGGGCCAAATCAGGCCCGTGGTGGATTTAATTTCGGCCCGCAGGATAATTTTTAATTACTATTAGATCTGGCCCGCCGGTATATTGCACGCACACCTTCACTCAGAGCCTGAGCCCAAACATTGATGAACTTGCACCCAAGATGAGATGCCAAGTATCTGGACTAGCATCACAGAGCAGCACACTGAGTTCAATGGATGTTTCCTTCTGCACTTTGTTTCTTGAGACAACAGGGCATGTTTGGTTTGTTCTTTGAGGGGAATAGTTTCTTTGAAGCTGTTGTTGTCCTGTGGGAAAATGTACTCATAAGAAATGACTAAGATTGTCCAATGTGTTTGACTATGTCTCAAGGCAAACCAAATGTGTTTTGCTTAAGTGTATGGTTGAATTGATTCAAAGAAGCCTTCCTTCATAGCCTTTACCTGTATGTAGGCGCATATCAACTTTTCTGCAATGATCTTGTCTTTTTGGTTAAAACATACCACACACCATTTTAAATTGTCCCTCCATGAAGTTGCAACAAAAAGGGACAGAAGTAGTTGTTTGAAGAACGTAAAAAGACTGAATTGGCACTACGTCTTGTAAGCACAAGTACAAATGTTAAACTGTGCAAAATGTTCAACTTACTTCAAGAAAGAGTTTCTGGTGATTTCAGTCAGAGATTGAAAACACATCGGCACACCAATGAGAATGCAACACCTGTAGCTACCTAGCTTAAGGTACCAAATATCTTAACACCTCGTACATCGCATGTTTGAGCAACTTAAGATGAACCAATGGTGAAATTCATATGGATGACGCAAGGAAGAATGTGCTTGACACCTTCAGTGTGAGAGTAGCAGTGTGATCGGCTGGTGTTGGTTTGAAAGTATTCCCTTTATTCTATTTCACACAGGCTTACACAGAGGGGTTAAAAAGTGACGTGAACAGCGTTAGCCTGCATTTACCAATCCTGGAACTCAAAGCAGGGTCATACACAACATCGTCCTAGACCACACCCAACAGGGCAAAGGACCAAGAAGGGGGCGCCCGACACATCCTTATTGGTCCTTAAAAACAAACACAAGATGAACGTGTCCACTAAGCCAGCAGCTCAGCACGTCACATGTAATGGAAAGTCTCCATGGCTCAACACCTTCAGGTCTCCAGAGGTTCGTAGCATTCAGCTCATTATTCGGGCAATGCATAACAGGGAATTTGTCATAAGCCTCAACTTATCAAATTAACTTCATTGAGATATACTTTTTATTAGCTATACTAATCATATAATGTATATAGCACCTGTAGATGGAGCTTTGACGCACTTTATGATATTGTAATATAACAGAATGCAAAAGGACTAATGGCAAATATTTTAATCCATTATTTGAATTCAGCAGATCATATTTAAAAAGTTATACTTTATGATGAATTAAATATTTGGAGTTGAGTGGAGACTCATCAAAACACATATATTTTGTAGACAGAATATGACTGGGCTTTATGACCTCAGCGTCCATCTCTTCCATAATTGTATTTGAATATAAATGCGCATACGTAGCTCGCACGTAAATTGAAAGTAAAGGAAAAAGTGGAGATATAACTGCCAACCGGTGTACCTTCTTCCCCTATTCCTGCCATCCACCCAGAAATGTAAATGGCAGAAACAGAAACATATGCTTAAGTCAGACGCATTTACTCCTGACCTTCCGTGCCAGGGTGCTCTGCAGCTAAGCCGCAGGGATTTGCACCAGCTCAACATTTACACCATATGGATGCTTTATTACAGAGTAATGATGTCTCTCTCTGTCTGCCTCACTCCTCTCTCTAACTAGAGATGATTTGAAAAACCAAACAGCCTTAAGTGTAACCAGGTGATTAGAGAGACTTAAGGGGGATTTCATACAATTCTACAGAGGAATGTAGAAGCATAATTCTGCTGGCTTTATGCGAGTCAGATTCAGAGCTCCCAGCCATTACATCAAATACACTTCATTCATAGTCATATTTCACCAGATCGGCTAACGACAAGCAGCAACACCCCCGACACGTGGACACACACGATTAACTTATTTTAAGCGATACATCACACATGCAACATAATCTATGAGATCAGTGTGAGAGTATACTGTTATGAACATATGACTTATGATTTTAATATACGAAACAACACCTAGTTATGAGGCAATTAGATATTGGAAAATGAATACAACACAAAGATCCATTTCCTTTATCATTTATTCAGCTCGAGCAATAGCAATAATTGGATTTATATTGAAATGAGAGACGGACCGCTTATTGATTTTAGCTGCTGCATATTAGCAGTGAATAATAAATAAAGTGCATGCAGTGCTTATTAAACCACAATAACCTGGGATGGCCTTTTTTTTCATTTGCAGGCCAATGACTGTTAATCTCATAACTGGCCGTGCTAATGCATCGTTCCTAATAGGAGCATATTACTATTGACAATTGGTCAAATTACAGCATCGATTAGTGTATGGAAATGTATATGTTTGTGCAACAACAACAGGCTAAATCATAACCAATCAGCCAAGTGAATGTCAAGTCATTGCACTGTAGTACTATTTTCTACGACCTGTTGCCATTAAAGAAGGATCCGGTTTAAAATGAATATATTGAAAAAAATGTCTAAAGGAACGAGCTGGTAACTGTGAGCAATGAATTACAAATCTAACCAGCAACAAAACAAGAATTTAGGGCAATGCTGTCAGGCCAAAGCCAAATTATAGCTGCCGTTTACTTTCTTTATCATCCTCTTAGAATGCCAGTCTCCGGGAATTCATTAAAAGAGGTCGATTTGCAAATGAATGCGATTTCAGTTGTGGAAATATAACTATGGGCTTAGTTTGGGACATCGGGACAAACAACTCTCGGACAGAAGAAAAGAGAACGTCGTAATTTATTAGTGATCTGCAACATTTTTCACCGAGAAGCCAAGGCAACATGGTGTGTCGAGACTGAAATGAAATTAGTGCTCTTCTTGAGCAGCAGAAACAAAAGCGTCTCCTAAAGCAAGTCTGGCACAGTGAGGTCAGCCGGCTGAGGCCTATAGCCAACCCTAAGCTGGGCTGCAGTGCCGTGTGCAAATCAACCGCTTTTCTCCCGTTTCATTTCTCATGTGCAGCGTTTGGGCTTCTCTTTTCATGAATGTCGGACCCTATCTTTGGCCCTCCCCTCTGAAAGCGCTTTCGCAGTGACGAAGGTGACCTGCCACTGAGAAAAAGGAGGACCTGCCATGAACTGAGTGTCAGCCATTAAATATGATTTCGCCCCTGAATGGCGCGCAGACACATTCAACCTCTGAAACTCATTAAGCCCGCATAATCTCTCTTTTCTTAAGCATAACAATGATTTCAGCTGGGAAATGCGATGGTTTTGGGGAAGCTGAGCCATTGATTTGAGTTGCATTGAAAGTAATAAATCAAGTCCAACTTCACATCCTGGGCCCATTTGCCTAATTCAGCGCCTCTCACCGTACTGGTCAATTAGTTTAAAGCGAATATATTCAATACACAGAGCAATTCACTGACAAGGCATAATAAATCCCGTGGTTGGGAAACTGTCCAAAATAACCTTTAGCTGCTGTTCGGCCCCTTTACCAACTACACAAAAGCTACCAAAAAGCAGGTTTACTGATGGAAAGCGACCGTAACAACCATGCTTTTTTCCAGATTGAACTCTCAAAACACTCGGGATAAATCATAAACGGTTTGCCATGTGGTTCACTTTCATGTTGTCGTGAAGGTTGATCCAGCTTAAGCTCAAACGAGGCCACTGGCACTGCAGACGGAAGTGTGAAGGTGCCAACTCCCGCCTGACAAAGTGAGCCGCCCGTTTGATTCCTCCCACTCCCGTCTTCTCCATCTCACCCTCGACACACTCGGCTCAATAGGGTTGTATTTCCCTTAATTATTATTTGTATTTCTTCCTAACAAAGTTTCAGTCCAATTTCTATTGACTTTGCTTCAAAGGCTCCGAGGGGACGCTAGTGGGCCGGCCTGCTAAATTACAGCCGTGCGTATAGTGGGAGAGGTGGGAGCAGCTGTGAGGCTCTCAGCAGTCAGACCATTGTAATCTGCATTAACACATTGCAAGGGAGTGCAAGGGGTCAAAGTCTTTAAGTGCCTGCAGGGATGGGTGCTTGTGGATTACATGTTATCGCTCGGAGAGGTTGTAATAATTGTACAGTGCTCGCTACCTACCTGTTGTTCACCTACCATGATTTACATTGTTTTTGAAAAGTCTTGTTATTTGGATCTGAGGAGCGGAAAGGCCGGGCGAATAGAATACATAACGGAGAAGAAATAGAAAAACGTATACAAAAAACATTATTTGTGAAAGGATGTGTCATTTTAATAATTGGTTATACGACATGTCGACAGGATGTATGCATGAGTACAATCTTCTCGGTAATGCTGACCAGATTAAGTGCATTTCCTAGAACGAGTGCTTAGGTGTCTCCTAAGATGATCCGCTCTGTCTTCTTCAACAGAGCAGTGAGAGCAGCAGAAAGCAACTGTCTTTTTCAAACAAACCAAAATGACAGCGGTTGAATTTTCCCTGCACATTTCAATATGTTTTTTCGCGCGCACATCATTTATCAAGCGAGGAAGAAAGGCAGTTGGAATCATTTCAAAGAAGTAATGCACACAAGTCTATGCTTTCCAGTGAGACTATGAATTATTTATAGGTACATTTTCAGAGTGATTGAAATAGTGAATTAATCCCATTAACCTCTCTGATGGCGAGCATAAAAGCATATGTCTTGACGAATGTTTGCCGGGCTCAACTGTAGCGCTTTTGAGAGCCGCCCCGGCAGACACATTGTATGGCGCGTCGCACGGAGCTTATATAGATCCTCGCAGTCTGTCTGAGTCTGTGGAGGAATGACAGAGAGCTCAATGGAGGCGTCTGTCTCGCGGCCCGACACCCTGTCCGGTCCTCTCCCCGTACACCTCAGACCTGATGAATGTATGCAGCGCCCTCTCTTCCCCCACATACATCTGACATTATTAACACAATATAAAATGTGATGGAGCGCTCTGCCACACTGACGGCGCCCCCCCCCCCCCCGTGATTTATTCCCACAACCATGAAAAAGTAAGCGTGCCATTAAAATCGCAGGTGTTTGGAGGCCACACGGCTCGATCGATAATGTCACTCTTTTACACGGCTCAGTTTGAGGCCGCGGCGGCATCATGTGCCATTAGTGAGGCCTTGATCTATTGAGTAGCGAACCTCCGTCTGGCTCTGAAGCTATGGGCGTGCATAGATACACGTTAACAAGGTGTATGCGCATGCATGCACGCCCACTCCTCCACACACAACCATGCATACACTCGGCAAGAGCGAGTGTGTCCGCACCTCACACATACTTCAAAGGCCCTAATGTAGGAGATAATGTACTGTAAATGGCAAGCGCTCTGATTGATACCTGCACTTAGAACAATTACCGGGATACAACTTTGGGAAAAGACAAAAGTTTGCGCTACTTAACGCGGGGTTCCGCGCTGCGGCCCGGGAAAGTGATTTGTTAGTGTTTGTTGAGCGTGTTCCCAAGGCTAGTGCGACACAGGTCACAAATAAGGACTAATGTTCCCAAATGAATACTTAGCACAAGCTGTAAAAGAATGTGCTGTCTCTGCCTCTTTTTACAACCACACACATTATCAACAAAGTATTTGGTGCTATTCCTTAATCCATTTAGATGAAAGAAAACTAACTATTTCCTTTTTTAATAATGAACAAATAAACAACATAAAAGGTAAATGTAATGTCAATAGTTGTTTTGAAGTTTCTAATATATTTTTAAAATATTAATTCATATGACTTTTTATTGTACATATATTAAAAATGATTGTTTTATAATGTTTTAAAAAAAACCTCATGGCAATAATTTGTTGTTTCTACAGGTTGTTAAAGTCACTAACTTTGGTAACTCCTATTCTCACGGGTCATTTTGGCGGAGGCATAAAGTATGCAAAACATTTGTGAAAAGGAAGACCATTGTTTCAGCAGAAATGCCCTGGTAAAACAGGAGACTATGTGCACGCGAGGATGGGCCAGCAGTCCTCCTAAACGTCCTTCTCGCTGAGAACGCGTTCTTGATGACGTTGAAATGAAAAAACAAAACGTCTATTGGAAGTGGAAAAGCAAAGAAGCGATTGTCTCGAAGCAGAGCATTTGCATAAGGCCAAACAATTAACATAATGATTATTGTTGTTATTTATTAAAAATGCCAATCTTAAAAACTAATATTTAAAGGCTCATAAATGATACCAAAAAGAAAGTCTATTTCTTAAAAGCCTTGTTGTCCTTATTGCTCCGTCTCCTTTGTCTCCTTCCTCTCGCTCGGTGCCATGAAAATGAACTATTAATCTGCTTCCCAAAGGAATTCCTCATGCCACGCAGACTGACAGCCGCACTACGATGGTTGTTGTGTGGTCAACAAACAATTTTCCTGGGCTTCACTGCCTCTCAAAGGCACTTTTTCACCGGGCCCTGATCATGTGAAAAATGTCGTTGTCAAAGGTTTCTCCGCTTTTCTTCTCACACAAAGATGTCAGATGGAGAGAGTTAGCATTTCCAAACATGTTAATCCGCGTGAGCGTAAACTCGGCCCCTTCCTCCACAGCGCTCGAGAGTTCATTCGGCACGGTGGAAATGTCCTGTGCTTGAGCAACACAAGTGTGCCTTTGAGTTAGGATGCAATATGTCTTTAAACTGATTATGACAGTTGCGCAATCCAATCAACAATGTACAGCACATTTCTCAACGCCGCCCTCGATGTCATAAAACAAAACGACACCTGTTGTGCAAAAATGGAAACTGTTCTTTGTTATGAAATGTCAGTTAAGTTGAGAACATGACAGAATGACACCGTTTTTAAGATGATGTAAGATAAGTGGTCGCATTAAAAGCGCTTCTGTGAATAAAGGAAGTGATTTATCAGAGGACATATACTAACCGAGGGGGACGTTCTTCCGCTCTCTGCACCGCCCCCCCGATGAGACCATCTCTCACCGGGAGTTAAAGGTGGCCCGGCTCATTACAGCCTCACCCTGCCCTCCTCTTCCTGCGACACCCCTCAGTCCACCCATCCCGCCTCCTCTTCCCACAGCAGCCTCTCATCAGCGATCTTTTCTTGTCATCACACACACATCCCCTGTCACCCTGCCGTCTGATGGATGAAGCCACTTTTGATAATGGCATCAGGAACCGGGGTGTCTGCCTTGTCATTAGATACCGTCGGAGCTGTCTTATTACAGCGGAGGAAGACCCCAGGCAGACACACGCAGATATGGCCGCAGATAACGAAGCTCCGCTAACGGTGGGCTCTAATATACCTGGCTGAGATCATCCATCCATCACATGTGCCGAAGTTCAGGGGGCTCCCTCGGATCACATGGACTTCTGTCAAGGTGACAGCTTCTTTATAGGAGGTACAGAAGTTGTTCACACTGAGATAATATTTAGTATATTATTAACAATTTGTTGAGCTACATATTCTCTTAATTGAATAGCACCGAGAAACAAGTAGAGGATGGTGAAACTTTTATAAAGAGGCCCTATATATATCTTATATGTGCTCACATGTGATGCAACAATTCAATTCTGCCTTCAATGGTGACACACATCTTCGTATCCTTCTAAAAATAGTTTGAATGTACTCCCAGAAACACACAGGCTATGAATGGATGCATAATAATGCTTTGTGTTATCTGTAAGGTTTCTATAATAAGGACAACGGTGAGGTAATGATCAAAAGGCAGCAGAGAGAGAGAGAGAGGGGCGTGCGAGGCAGGATAAGAAGCATACAAGCCTCACAAAGGCCCCGGCCTGCCACTGGAAGAATAACTATGGTTTGAATTATGGATAGAAGTGAATGGTGTCTCCTCTCTACAGATGGCTGCACACGTGAGGATCCCAAGGCCTGTATACTTGTATTGCTAATAAGGAGTAAAGCCAATTAGGCATTTAAGTGTGCTGTAATCACTTGGACTGGGAAGAGGAGAGCATGGAGGAGATAGAAAATCAGGCCAAAGGACAAATGAATGCCTCCCCGATTTCTCTCCAACACTGACAACCGTAATTAGACGTACACTGTATGTTCGCCCCTGTGGGAGGAAACCTCGGTGCTTTTGTAACTGCTCCTGGCTTGATTCCTTCAGTTTGTTATTTCCAAAAATATAAAAGAGTGTTGTCAGTGCAACGGAAATGCTGTGAAGTTTGTGAAAATGATATTTAAGGGAATACAATTGTTCTAATGTAATTGTTCCCTGACACAGACTGAAGCTTATTTGTTTGACAATCGCAAAAGTCAGCTTGTACGCTGCGGGGTCTTGCAATGTAAAATGTAATGCTTATTTAATTTAAACATGTTTAAATGTGAACTCAGTGGTATTTCTTGCATCACATGCTTTGCCATTCATTTCCTCCTGACATTAGAATTGATGACAAAACAAGCCCATTGTCTACCATTCACTATATTGTAAAGGTCTGGCTTGAAGACTTTTCTTTTTGTCGCGGCTTTTAATTGAACTATTCATATCTTAAACTGCACTGTAACTTTTATCCATGTATTTTTCCTTGTAATGCTTATTTTATTAGCTTTTCTTTTTTAATGCTTAATGTCTTTCATTTTTTGTAAAACACTTTGAATTGTCTTGTGTTGAAAAGTGCTATATATATAAATAGCCTTGCCTTGCCTTGCCTTGCCTTCAAATGACCCAATACGTGTTGTTGTTGGTTCCTATAATATAATCTACTGTTCTGGCAGCACTATCATAGATAACTATACACTTATTTTGCGATAACTTCTTAAATATTTGGGACTCACAAACACAGTTAAACTTATAGAGTGAAAGGGCTGATCTGAATTTAGAGTAATCTGTAGATCATGTGGTTTGCATTGTGCTGGGTCATTTTTAGCCGAGCCCTTATCAAATAATGCACAGCTCGATGATCTGATTCACAAACCCTGAAAAGCTACATGGAATAAAGAGAAACATAAATAAAAAACTGCTCGACAAAACTAAATGCACCTTCCATGCGGCAGTGAGAGGGCTGTGTCCCCGCGCACAAACACTGCCGACGGGCCATAAAATCCTCCAGACAAGCTGTCTGTCACAACATTTGTTTGCCAGATTACATTCCTTTCTGCCACTGCGAGTGGCAATAAAATGGGTGAAATTCTCAAAGCAGCGTTGCTCTGTTCTCAAAAAAACTGCAATATGTCTGTAGTCAAATATGTTTAGAGGTGGGATCGCCAGCACAAAGCTGTATGCCGAGCCCTTTATCCATGTTCTGGAACTTTTGAGACTTCAGCAGGCCGCGGGGACAAAAGAGCGAGACGTCTACGAGGACTATCAATACATTTAAACAGGGGCATGCATTTCTCATAAAGTGGCTCCAAAAGAAGAGCGAGCCAATGGGAGGGGGCTGCTTGATCAACCCATAAAGGGAACCTCAGTTATGAACCGGAGAAAGAGAAAGAGGAAGAAAGAATTGGGCAAAGGGGGAGAGGAGAACAAAATTGAAAGAAAAGGTCATGAGTGGCAGTTGATTTGAGGAGTTTCTGCGACCCCACAAAGGGCCATGACATCATCAGGTATTGAAGTGAGAGAGGAGGAGAAGGGGTTCTTTAAAAAGCTGGCCGCTTACCGAGGCCGTAATTACATTTGCGCTAAACATGCCCAAGTGGTCCTGTGCTGTGGGGGGAATCATTTTCAGGGGTGGGGGTTGGAGGGCTGAATTAATCAGCTCTGTTTGCCATGGGGACGCTTTATTACACAAATCTTTCTCACCAAAAGCTTATGTTCCAAAAACACTATGTTTCCTGTGAAGAGTGGATTTCCCCAAAGTGCATTTGTCTTTTGGACGAGTTGTTCTTGTCAGCTTTGATTGCAAAACCACCCAGAAAACACAAACTGTCCCAATGTTAGCAAAAAATAAAAAATGCTTTACCCACTCCAACTCTGAGGCTTTCCAAAGCACTGGGAGCATATAAAGCCTGTGCAGTGCATGGTGGGTAGGCATGGCGTTAAGTGTACAAGGAAGGAATGCTATTAAGTAAGTTATGCACATAATGAATCTGAGAAATGCTTGGGAAAACTTCAGCAACATGTATTCCTCTTTGAGTTTAGTCTATTTGTCATGAAAAGAGCAGGCCGAGTGGTGAATACAGTAAATCACTCTTTAGTTCTGCCGGAGCTGCTTTTCACTGCTCCTAAAGACGTCATCTATTTACGGCTGCACGGTGGGTCCAATCGCATGTCAAGTTTTTTAAATAGGCTCAAAATATACAATGCTATGAGCGTTAGTTCTGTCAATTGAAACACTTCAGAGATGAGCAAAAACATCATTTACAGAGTTGTTGTTAAGTCGTGCTCTCCAGAGGAGGGAAGTAGTGGAGTCCATACTTCGTTACTGTACTTAAGTACATTCTTCTGGTATCAGTACTTTACTCCACTACTTATTTTTCTGACGACTTTTAACTTTTAATTCTTACATTTTGAACACAAATACCTGTACTTTCTACTTCTTACATGTTGAACCCAAATACCTGTACTTTCTACTTCTTACATGTTGAACCCAAATACCTGTACTTTCTACTTCTTACATGTTGAACCCAAATACCTGTACTTTCTACTTCTTACATGTTGAACCCAAATACCTGTACTTTCTACTTCTTACATGTTGAACCCAAATACCTGAACTTTCTACTTCTTACATGTTGAACACAAATACCTGAACTTTCTACTTCTTACATGTTGAACTCAAATACCTGTACTTTCTACTTCTTACATGTTGAACACAAATACCTGTACTTTCTACTTCTTACATGTTGAACTCAAATACCTGTACTTTCTACTTCTTACATGTTGAACTCAAATACCTGTACTTTCTAGTTCTTACATGTTGAACACAAATACCTGTACTTTCTACTTCTTACATGTTGAACTCAAATACCTGTACTTTCTACTTCTCACATGTTGAACTCAAATACCTGTACTTTCTACTTCTTACATGTTGAACCCAAATACCTGTACTTTCTACTTCTTACATGTTGAACACAAATACCTATACTTTCCACTTCTTACATGTTGAACCCAAATACCTGTACTTTCTACTTCTTACATGTTGAACTCAAATACCTGTACTTTCTACTTCTTACATGTTGAACTCAAATACCTGTACTTTCTACTTCTTACATGTTGAACTCAAATACCTGTACTTTCTACTTCTTACATGTTGAACCCAAATACCTGTACTTTCTACTTCTTACATGTTGAACACAAATATCTATACTTTCCACTTCTTACATGTTGAACCCAAATACCTGTACTTTCTACTTCTTACATGTTGAACCCAAATACCTGTACTTTCTACTTCTTACATGTTGAACCCAAATACCTGTACTTTCTACTTCTCACATGTTGAACCCAAATACCTGTACTTTCTACTTCTTACATGTTGAACACAAATACCTGTACTTTCTACTTCTTACATGTTGAACCCAAATACCTGTACTTTCTACTTCTCACATGTTGAACCCAAATACCTGAACTTTCTACTTCTTACATGTTGAACCCAAATACCTGTACTTTCTACTTCTTACATGTTGAACCCAAATACCTGTACTTTCTACTTCTTACATGTTGAACCCAAATACCTGTACTTTCTACTTCTTACATGTTGAACACAAATACCTGAACTTTCTACTTCTTACATGTTGAACTCAAATACCTGTACTTTCTACTTCTTACATGTTGAACACAAATACCTGTACTTTCTACTTCTTACATGTTGAACTCAAATACCTGTACTTTCTACTTCTTACATGTTGAACTCAAATACCTGTACTTTCTAGTTCTTACATGTTGAACACAAATACCTGTACTTTCTACTTCTTACATGTTGAACTCAAATACCTGTACTTTCTACTTCTTACATGTTGAACCCAAATACCTGTACTTTCTACTTCTTACATGTTGAACTCAAATACCTGTACTTTCTACTTCTTACATGTTGAACCCAAATACCTGTACTTTCTACTTCTTACATGTTGAACACAAATACCTATACTTTCCACTTCTTACATGTTGAACCCAAATACCTGTACTTTCTACTTCTTACATGTTGAATCCAAATACCTGTACTTTCTACTTCTTACATGTTGAACACAAATACCTGTACTTTCTACTTCTTACATGTTGAACTCAAATACCTGTACTTTCTACTTCTTACATGTTGAACTCAAATACCTGTACTTTCTAGTTCTTACATGTTGAACCCAAATACCTGTACTTTCTACTTCTTACATGTTGAACACAAATACCTGTACTTTCTACTTCTTACATGTTGAACACAAATACCTATACTTTCCACTTCTTACATGTTGAACCCAAATACCTGTACTTTCTACTTCTTACATGTTGAATCCAAATACCTGTACTTTCTACTTCTTACATGTTGAACACAAATACCTGTACTTTCTACTTCTTACATGTTGAACTCAAATACCTGTACTTTCTACTTCTTACATGTTGAACTCAAATACCTGTACTTTCTAGTTCTTACATGTTGAACACAAATACCTGTACTTTCTACTTCTTACATGTTGAACTCAAATACCTGTACTTTCTACTTCTTACATGTTGAACTCAAATACCTGTACTTTCTAGTTCTTACATGTTGAACTCAAATACCTGTACTTTCTACTTCTTACATGTTGAACTCAAATACCTGTACTTTCTACTTCTCACATGTTGAACTCAAATACCTGTACTTTCTACTTCTTACATGTTGAACCCAAATACCTGTACTTTCTACTTCTTACATGTTGAACACAAATACCTATACTTTCCACTTCTTACATGTTGAACCCAAATACCTGTACTTTCTACTTCTTACATGTTGAACTCAAATACCTGTACTTTCTACTTCTTACATGTTGAACTCAAATACCTGTACTTTCTACTTCTTACATGTTGAACTCAAATACCTGTACTTTCTACTTCTTACATGTTGAACCCAAATACCTGTACTTTCTACTTCTTACATGTTGAACACAAATACCTATACTTTCCACTTCTTACATGTTGAACCCAAATACCTGTACTTTCTACTTCTTACATGTTGAACCCAAATACCTGTACTTTCTACTTCTTACATGTTGAACACAAATACCTGTACTTTCTACTTCTTACATGTTGAACTCAAATACCTGTACTTTCTACTTCTTACATGTTGAACTCAAATACCTGTACTTTCTACTTCTTACATGTTGAACACAAATACCTGTACTTTCTACTTCTTACATGTTGAACACAAATACCTGTACTTTCTACTTCTCTCATTTCCCAAACAGCTGGTTCCTTTAGTCTGAATGTGTGTTGGTGCGTGATCATTATTCTTTAGAGTCATTGCGTGCCTATTGATTTGAACACGATCCGTGTATCCATCATTTCCTGGTCTTCTCTAAAGAAGAGGGACCAATGGAAACGTCGTCATGTTGCCGTTGTTCAGCATGGAAACATTCATTAGCTAACAACGACATTATTGTTCTGTTAATATAAAGGGAGGTCACACTCTAAAAACGAATTCAGGCGACCTTTCACCTCCACTTAATTAATGCATGGTTGCAAGATAAAAATGTGAGTTAATTGATTTAGATATACATTTTAAGTTGCAAACATTTATTTACAAGTTGTGTTGATGTAATAATGTTGGTAATTACATCAACTTAATATTGTGTGTATTTTGAACTCTGATTTCTGCATTAATTGACTTCAAACTAAATTCAAGTTGTAGTAAGAAATGCAATTGGCTTGATAACTTAATTGTTCTACACCTTGAGTTAAGGATTTCAAGTCCACTCCCACTGAACATGCCTGGACAAGTTCCCACAGTTAAGACAAATAGAAATGTTCAAGTACAGCAGATAGCCTTGTAGTTGCACTGTATAGGCAAATTGCTGTTTGACCAAAACTAGCAGCCTTTGAACTGTGAATAGTGCTGTGAGAGGATACAAAGTAGTAGAGGCTACTGTGAGAGTAAACATACTTTGGTTACTATTGTGATATCGCTTTTTATTCAAAATGAATCTCGTGAAGCAGATCAAGGATGCTTCCTGAGGTAGGATCGTTATTTAGAGTTGTCATTGAAAGGCAAGTTGTTGGCAGTCACCCATTCAGAATATATTAATTTAGGTAATTTCTCTTTTTTCCTTTTTCAAAGATATCACAATACAATTGAAGTACGCAGAGAACTATAGCCATCCGCTGCCTTGTCGTGTACCTTGGAGAAAAGGAAGAGGACCTTGGGCCATGGGCACAGGACAAAAGCACTGCTCTCTGTCGGTTACATTTTGAAGCATATTGCACTTTTGGCCACACCCCAATCAATAATGCTTAATAAGTGCTTCAAAAGGACTTGAATATCGCCTTCCTCAGTGACCGGTCCAACCAGGATCTGACCATACGGTGTCAACCATCGAGGTCGAGGGAAACACATGAATGAGCATTCTGCGTTAAATGGGTTCACACGGTTTGAAATAATGACTGTCGGCAGTGGAAACATCTTTGTTACATCTTTTGTAAAATGGATGTGTGTGATCTGCAGACTGGTGGCCATTGAGAGTTTGTTTCTGTAGTTTTACAAAAACTTTACAGATTTTACATATTTGGCACTGGTTTTAAATATGCAAAGGCCTATAACTTCATTGTGATGGCAGCATGTATTTGCTGTGTCCCCATGTCCCATGGTAATATGGCTAATGTGTTTAAACTTTATTTATTATTTGTGGGGAAATTAAAATTTGTGTTATTTATCTTTTTTTTCAAGATTTAAATGAAGCTCAGCGAAAGTTCTTTCAGGAAGACTGGGTGTATATTAGAGGTTCTCTTTAACCTATTACATTTCACCTCATTCTCCAGCAGCCAATCAGCGCGCTGCAGCCAAACTATAAAATGGTTCTCCTCTCTCCTGCAGTCAGCTGTGATGTCAGGTGTTCATGCACCTTATCATACGGCATGTGTCAATAAATGTTCAAACTAAATGAATTCTCTCCTGATTGAAACATCATGTGTTGAAATAAACAACTGCAGTTCAAAATAAAAGTGAATTGACTAATATTTTTGTTGTGGAATCAATTAGTTTCTTTCTTTAAAGACAAAAACATGCAAAAGCTAAGAAAAAAACTATTGAATACAATATATTTGGAGCAACTTCATTTAGAAATGGTTGTCAACTTAAAAACGTGTGTTCACAGTGATGGCAATTAAGTACATACAACTTAAAATTCCTTTTAAATCATACGGTAAAACAAGTTGGAGCAACTTCATTTTTGGAGTAATCAACTTAAAAACTTGTATCCCGAATGAGGGTAATTAAGTACGTACAACTTAAAATTATTGTAAATCATGTGGTAAAACAAGTCGGAACAACTTAATCTTTTGAGTAATCGACTTCAAAACGTGTGTTTATAATACCAATTATTAAGTAAGTGGTAATTAAAAACACCTCTGATTGTAGAGGAAAAGCCTTCTCCCCTAACTCAAATAACTTTGTTGCTTTAAGACAATTTCATGAGAAGTTG
Source organism: Pseudochaenichthys georgianus (assembly GCF_902827115.2). Classification (NCBI taxonomy): domain Eukaryota; kingdom Metazoa; phylum Chordata; class Actinopteri; order Perciformes; family Channichthyidae; genus Pseudochaenichthys; species Pseudochaenichthys georgianus. The sequence goes on along the minus strand of NC_047505.1, from coordinate 48,936,357 downwards.
TCTTAACTCAATAAATATCGATATAAACTGTTGCGTTGATTTTCTTTGTTGAGCCCATGCATTTGTTTTTAGAGGTCAGGTACTCTTTAAAACAGCTGCTAGTTATGGGTACTTTTTACTGAAGTACACTTCAAAGCCCATACTTCTTTACTTTTACTTGAGTAAAGAAGTTTAGTCAGTACATCTACAGTACTTTCACCAGAGTATGTTTAAACACGAGTATCCGTACTTCTACTTGAGTAAACGATGTGTGTACTTTAGCCGTCTCTGGTGCTCCGATAAACTGGAGTGATGTAAATCAAGCATTCAGCTTATCTAGCATTAGTGACTGCGGTGTAATGCGAAGGTGACACATTCAGCAGTAGTATGATATGTGCGGGCTGCGGGCTTCTCCTCACGCTACAGTGCCGCATGACGTGTCCTCACCACCCTGACAGACCCTCAGCAGCAGCAGCCCACAAATCCAATTATCGTTCCCACGACGACACTGCTCTGCCGTCGGGATGACACACTGTAATATAATAACATTATACACAAAGACATCTGACTCAATCTGAGCCCTGTGGGACACGACTGCCAAGAATCGTACAGCTACATGCTAATTCAAAACTGACAGCTTATCCGCTGCAGTCGGTTTAATCCACCAAGCGACTAAACGGAGGATTCCCCATCATTTTAAACAGAGGCCTGTTTACTTGTGGCTAACACAACCACTCACTCTGTTGAATAGAGTTACTGTATGATAGCCTTGCATTGCTGGAACATTTGGCACACTATAGATTGGCGAAACTCAGTGGGCATTTGCTTAAGATAAAAAACACTATCAAAACTGTCCAACCAACGTTATGTAATGGCCATTTCTTAACAGCCTTTAACCAATTAATTAGTGATTGAACGATAATGACCTTTGGTATTAAAACGTGTATATTTCTGATCAATTGTGGTATACTGTAGAGATGGAAGTTTAACAAACGAAAAGCGACAGAAGTAGAGTTTAAGAGAGAAGTATATAAACCCTGCTTTTTTCTCACCTACACTCTCCGGGCAAATTGATCTGTGAAGTGGATACGATCGTCTGATTGGCCGTTTCATGAAATTATACACATTATCAGATACAGCCCCCCTCAATTGTGATGTCCGAAAAATGTGTAGGGTTAGTTTGACCATCTTACAAGCAGCGAGCTTGTTCACTACATTGTGAGGCTGGCTATAAGCTAATTGTTTTGACATTAAAGGTGTGGTATGTAATTCACTTCAGAAACACTTTTTAATATATTCCACGGAATGCTCTTAACATCCCGATAGCAATGAATAAATAAAATGCATTGACAATAAATACATTAAAAAATGTCATCAGTGGAAGCTGTGGCACGGTAAAAAGCACGACCAATCATCTGAGCCGGCCCGGCTAAAGTAACTGGATGGCCTACCTGCCTGTCAGCCTTCCATCTGGGCACAAACTTATCTCGTGCCCTCATTGGTCATGTGTGCGTTCGTGTGTTGGAGGAGGGGCTCTGTGAGGAAGTCTGAAGGAAGAGGCAGATATTTTCCGGTTGTGTACTTTCAAATTCTAGCGCACTCGAGCGAATTCATATTGTCCACTGTCTGATTTAACGCTTCATGTATTGTTCAATTGTTGCTTTAACACTGTACGTTGATAATAAATACAATTATGATATATTATATGCATTATTACATACGGAAAATAACATTGGCCTTTAAAGACATTTGGTGTGGCAAGTGTCCCCAAAGACATACAGAATTGTTCCCACAGAAGGAGTACTTTAGTTAAAGCAATGATTCCTTGCTCAATGGATTGGATCTTTCTTGCCTCGAGCTCTTATCCGTTTTCTCCTCGCCATGATCTATTTTATGGATGTTCCTCCATGATGGCCGCATGTTGCCATCGATGATTTCCTTTCTTTATTTCTCGAAGGACTGAGAACACCTGTCTGCTTTAATCACTAAGTCCTTCCCAGCAGGAATGCCATCACTGAATGGACACCAGGCTGCTTTCTGACATTGATAGAAACAAGATAGTATAGATCCACATTCAGCAACAACAAAGAAGCGGCAAAGACATCAACAAGAGTCTGTTCTGCTGCTACTGAAGTTGTCTCTTCACAGTCTGCTGCCACATGACTCACTCATATCATAAAGAAATGGACCCGAGCTTCCGCAGTGACTCACTATGTAAGCGTGGATGAATGAAATCATATTCTGACGAGTCACTTTAAGTATGAGAGCGGTCATGGTCGTAATAGGGTCGACACATCCATAGGATTTTCCCCAGAAGTTGATCCAGTCATCAAGTTACCAACATAATAAAAGTACAATCCAGGAAAAGCACATATCTTGTGGTTTTCCTTCTGTTTGGTTTTTGGCCTTGTAAATCTGTCATTACAGGGTTTTCTTTCTTCTATATTTCTCCAGTTTCACTGATTGGTCAACACGAAGATGGAAACTAGTAGCTTTGTGGTGTTAGAGCTCAATACTTATTCCAACCAGAAGACTTCTCCAACAGTTATGTGATTAGAAATGTGTCCAACTTGCTATATTTAAGGTTTCATTATCCTCCACACACACACACACACACACACACACACACACACACACACACACACACACACACACACACACACACACACACACACACACACGGTACACTATCTCTTTTCTGTCAGATTTGAGAATTTCATGATCGTTATTTCTGGTATGACATCATTTCAGGAGCGCAATCATGGTGGGAATGTCCTCCCAGTGGACCTCAATGTCCTGTATTGTTTCAGTGGGCCTTGAAAGCTATGAAATAATCTACCAGAGAGGTTAACAAACGACTTTGCTGCCAGTGGGGACAAACAAATCAACTTTCACCGTTCGCCTGAAAACGAGCCAAATGCCCCTGACATCGAATTGTTTTTTCTGAATGCAAACAACGACCAACGTTTGCTCAGTGATGAACAGATCGTTCTAATAGTTTTTCTTGGAAAACAATTTGTCCTTGAATGCACAATGTTTGTACCCATGGACTTTTATGAAAGGTCCCATTTAGAAATTCACATGAATCCCCCACCCCCATCCCCCCTAGTGTGAGATAAGGATTAATCAATATCTACTCCTACAGGAAAACACTGACACATACACACAGTGGCGTGTTGTCATCAAACCGGCCACAACTTCAAGGCCACAAAATGAATGATTTAAACAAAGTTTCTATTGACGTAGAAGTTCCACCCATGTTTTTCTTCCAAAACATCCTCGACATAATATGGTCCATTTGTTTATGTAGTAAATGTCAGCAGGATATCATCTGCTGTGAATAACAAGGTTGTTGCCAGAGGGGGCAGCCGAATCCAACAAACCCCAACCAGTCCTCTTCCTCTCATATGTGGAATAACATATGTATATCAAATAGTTTTCATTATGAATATCCGATCATTATATCCATGCTTTGCCTCCGATATTCTACATCAAAGATAAGGAAGATAAACATTACACTTGGTTCTTGGCTTGAGGCATTGGCTTGGCCGTTTTTTTTTCTTTTTTCCTGCAAAAGCCGGTTGAGGTAGCCTTCTCAGCAGCAATAAAAGGTAGGATTATCACCCTGCTTGTAAAGACTGCCAACCTATTTGGGTAAAGTGTAAAAAGCGACAGGAAACACAGCTGATAGTTAAGTCAAGGCAGGTGTTTGAGGAAATTACAGCTGCCGCACACAGGACGGGTGATCTGTCAGGGGCGTCTGCTTTGTTAGTTATACTAAGGATCAGAAAGGCGTGCTTTACTCATAATGACCCGCTGTATACAGTGTGGTGACTTAGCATGTTGTAATCTCCGTACTACAATAGACAATGTGATTCTTTTAAACACACACCTCTGTATATTTGCTGTGGCTCTAAAGGGGTTTACTGTAACTGTGAAGACGCCTGGATTTAGAGGGATGTAGAACAACTTGAATGTATGCTTTGGGTTGAAAGAAATGACCAGGACAAACACTAACTCTCCTGACTGTAAATAACATAAAGTACAGTAGCTTTAAAAGACTATAAAACCCCAAAGAGGAAACCAGCCAGTTTCAAAGACAGTGGTTGCTGGGGTTGGATAGAAAACCCTCGGAGTTCAAAGATGACACGTTTCCCACAGAGAAACACCAAGGGACTCAATTCAACTTGTCTTTTTCTGTTTCTTTGGAACAAAATTCAGCTTGTTTTGATATAAGATTGTGCTTCACTATGGTTGAAAAAGATTTGCATATCTTACTATGATCCTCTATCTTACATGGTGCAGATAATTAAGCGGCCTCCAATGGGATTATTCTCCAGCTGTAGGGCTTGTTTGTCCAGCAAACAGAATCCTACGCTCACTGGCCAGTCGCTCGGCCACTGGTCACTTCTGCTTATAGATTTCCTTTGCTGTGTGGCCTGAGACAGGTCACGAGGTCAGCCTCTTGCATGGCATTCTGGGAGTGATTGTTCTCCGAAGGCCCTGGGTGTGGAATCTATCATCATTAATGCACCAGTCTTCTCTTGTTAACCGGCTGCCCAAACATGATGGAGAAAGAATGGAGGTCTTTTGAATTGGCTGCTTTTGAAAGGAGATCAAATTCGTCATTTCAGCTAATAATTGGGCCAAATAGGAAAATGCCAAAGAGGTCACGGGGTCAGCCCAATATGTTGATTAGAGACTAGATTTGATATCTGAGATTGAGAAAATGCATGATTAGCATAATTAAGTTAGTAATTCATCCGTAAAAGGTCGGAAGATTTAACTATCAGACATATAATTCCATTTTGTGATGGATGAATGTATAATTTCTTAAACAATAAACAAGAACCATATGACTTTACTGCAGGAAGACCACCAGTGTGATCACCATGCCTTTTTTTTAAGGTTGCATGGCAGCAGCTGTGGGTTCTCACACTGATGAATACGGTCAAACGTATGCATCCTCCAAAATGTTTACTTAAAGATTGTGATCCTGGGTTAGAAATTGCGACCCAGGACTAACATTAGTGTCCTCCATCACCGGGCCGTGCACTTCTTTCAGCTTACGGCTATTAAAGCTGTCCACATGATATAGGTGAGAGGAGCCAGCTGCTAATGTTAGCATGAGCTCTTCCTTCCCCCCATCCGTCGTCCGAGGGAAGGGATTCTCCCATTTTATCATTGTTTCAGTTTAACCTTTGACCCCACAAGGGAACTAAATAATGAATTCCATATTTCCCTATGGTGACGGCACGATTGGCTGTTAGTGACCATCAATCAGAGCCAGCAGAGCTGAATGGTCACATGACTCATTGCTGAGATACAAGGAGTGCACTGCCTGGAGAAATAAATAATTAAGATGTACCGAAAAAGCAAATAGTGGATGTCAAGGGAAAAAGTGAAGCAACTAAATAAAAGTTAAATGCAGATTTTATCAGAAAATAAAAAGAGTTAGGGCTCCAGAGGTCGCGTTAACCGAATATATTCCGTCTATGATGGAATTCTTTTGACAATGATGGAAAAATCTGAAAGCAGTCCGTCATTTTGACGGATTAGAACAACTTTTGGTTGAGGCTCGCTGTGTAGAAAGTGTGTTTACTTTTGATTCATTGGACTATTTTTTGTGGTAAGAGAACATGTTCTGCTCGTGCAAAAACTTGACAACATAATTGAATCTGGGTAAAAAGTGCAAAACCATAATATCATAATAAAATTGGATATTATGCTAATTTATTGCAATTTGAAATGATCATAACGGCTGAAAAGATGGGAGAGCAACAGAATAGCAAAACTAAATAAAGCAGAAAGAGAAGAAATAAGGCGAATCAAAACCAGAGAGAGATCTGAAGAGATAGAAGGACTGGCATTCACTCTGAAATGACACCACTTTCATTAGTAACAACAGAAAAAACGTTCTGAAACTATTGCCCCAGATAAGAACCGTGTGAAAAATCGATGTGGAGCTCAGTTGTCAGTATGACGGTGTGCTGACTAACTCTCCGAGGAGCAGGCAGAGTGGGAAGAGGGTTTTAAGGACGCCCACTGGAGATAAGAGACCGTTCACATGGGAACGGCGGTAGCCCTTTTAATTTTTTTCTAAAGTCACCAAATCTTTAGAGGAACAGAGTTGAGTATTTGCCTCCCTTCTAATTGAGACTGGGATGACAGCTCAGGGCCGTGCGGGAGATGGAAACAGTGGGAAAAGGGGAACGGGACCAGGGAATAATCTCCTCCTAAACCGTGCCTATTTATCACGGAGGTAACGATAAGAATCAGATTTAAAGGTGAACCCTGAGATGGGTCAGAGCCTCACACAGGCGGTAACGCGATCTGCAGGAGAGCGCTGATAACCCGGGACAATACGGGGGGACACCTGTCAGATAAATAAAACAAACGGTGCACAGCTATAAAAGGGGGCGTCCGCCTCACAGAACAAACGCATCACTGAGGCTGAAGATAGGGATGGTGAGGAAGAGATAAAGGAAGCACAAGTTATTTCAAAGAAGCTGAGAGACGGTCAGGGATTGTGAGGTGAACGTCAAAGATGCCCACAAGAGTTCCTGTGTGAGAATGCTCGAGTGGTATTACTCTTAATAACACATGTTAAAGTGGCTATTACAAATGAGTAGCCCCATTAAAAGAGGGATATGAACTTCCTGGTTATGAAACATTAAAGCTGCACCTGGCACAATAACTATTTAAAAACCCATCAGGGACAATCATGCGGTGGGGATCTGCGCATTCACTCTTAAAGCATGGTGGGATTATTGAATACATGTTCGGATTATTGCAAATTAAAAGTATGTTTTTATGGATATTTCATTTTCAATTAAGAGACTAATTTGCTAAATGCTAGGGCTACACGATTTGGAACAAATACATAACGGCAATTATCTTTATCTGATATTGCAAATCGCATTGAATTCGCCAAATTGCGATTTCGATAACATTTTAATTATTGCCGCCACAGTAAAAAGCAAAGGAACCATGTTGCCCAGAAACACAACTTGCATTCAATGTTATTCGCCGTAGCCATCCACAGCAAGAAGCCAGAACACATCATAATGTTTACTAACTGCCTACTTTTATAGGCAACTAATGGCCGTGGTGTTTCCTGGTTTTAACTAGAACCAAAATGCAAACCTCGCTGATTCCACAGAACACCTTCAACCGGAAGCGAGGATCTAATCAGTGAGACGTTCGGCTGCAGGCCTGACACTCCTCTGGATATAACTCTGCTGCTCAGCCTATTTCCAGCTGCTGGCTAACGCTGAGCTGCTGGTGGGCGTCTCGAGCAGATTGCCCTCTGCTCGACATGTCGCCTGGTGAGGTCACTCCGTGGCCTCGGGGGCCCTCGGGCACTTCCCCTCTGAGGAACAACAGTGCTTTGACCTCTGGGAATCTTCCCTCTCTGCAGCGCGTGTGAGGTCATGGTTTCCAGACCTCGCGCATGTTCTCCTGTTTTCTGTCCTCCCCGGCGCCCTGGATCAACAGCGCTCTGCCGTTGTGAAAATATCGCGAGACAGAAAGGAGTATATCCTGTGCCACACAGCGAACAATGGAGGAAAACACGTCACTGACTCAGAACAGGCTGCGAGATTACATGCCTGCGATGTGTAGGCTGTGTTTGTCACTCGTAAAAAGTCAACAGGAATGGAGGCGGACCCTCACCTCCCACACGGGGCAGTAAGGCTGACATCTATAGAGAGCGAACTGCCACTGTGGGGTCTCTGGTGGGTCTCTGGTGGGTCTCTGTGGGGTCTCCGGTGGGTAACTGTGGGGTCTCTGGTGGGTCTCTGGATCATGTCAGCAGCACCAAGGAATCACCTTTGTGTTCCAATAGATAAAGGTGACACCGTCTGCTCCACAGACAGCAGGATTCAATCAGTGCTCTGATTGCAAGACTTGCTCCAAATAAAACACCTGCTGCAAAGCTGATGTGTGTACTGTACTGCATACGGCTGATGTATGTACTGTACTGCATACGGCTGATGTACGTACTACTGCATACGGCTGATGTGTGTACTGTACTGCATACGGCTGATGTATGTACTACTGCATACGGCTGATGTGTGTACTGTACTGCATACGGCTGATGTATGTACTGTACTGCATACGGCTGATGTGTGTACTGTACTGCATACGGCTGATGTATGTACTGTACTGCATACGGCTGATGTACGTACTACTGCATACGGCTGATGTGTGTACTGTACTGCATACGGCTGATGTGTGTACTGTACTGCATACGGCTGATGTGTGTACTGTACTGCATACGGCTGATGTGCGTACTGTACTGCATACGGCTGATGTGTGTACTGTACTGCATACGGCTGATGTGCGTACTGTACTGCATACGGCTGATGTGCGTACTGTACTGCATACGGCTGATGTGCGTACTGTACTGCATACGGCTGATGTGCGTACTGTACTGCATACGGCTGATGTGTGTACTGTACTGCATACGGCTGATGCGTGTACTGTACTGCATACGGCTGATGCGTGTACTGTACTGCATACGGCTGATGCGTGTACTGTACTGCATACGGCTGATGCGTGTACTGTACTGCATACGGCTGATGCGTGTACTGTACTGCATACGGCTGATGCTTGTACTGTACTGCATACGGCTGATGTATGTACTGTACTGCATACGGCTGATGTGTGTACCGTACTGCATACGGCTGATGTATGTACTGTACTGCATACGGCCGATGTATGTACTGTACTGCATACGGCTGATGTACTGTATGTACTGTACTGCATACGGCTGATGCATGTACTGTACTGCATACGGCTGATGCGTGTACTGTACTGCATACGGCTGATGGCTGATGTACTGTATGGACTGTACTGCATACGGCTGATGTATGTACTGTACTGCATACGGCTGATGTATGTACTGTACTGCATACGGCTGATGTATGTACTGTACTGCATACGGCTGATGTATGTACTGTACTGCATACGGCTGATGTATGTACTGTACTGCATACGGCTGATGCATGTACTGTACTACATACGGCTGATGTGTGTACTGTACTGCATACGGCTGATGCGTGTACTGTACTGTATACGGCTGATGGCTGATGTACTGTATGTACTGTACTGCATACGGCTGATGTATGTACTGTACTGCATACGGCTGATGTATGTACTGTACTGCATACGGCTGATGTATGTACTGTACTGCATACGGCTGCACAATCTGGAAACAATTATAATTGCAATTATGTTGATTGGTCACATTTGGAGGGAATTACTGGAATCAAAAATCATTGTTGAAAAATATAATTGAAATGATTCTGGTGCGACCTGAGGATCTATACCAACAGATATGTCTTGTTAGGTCTGTATACTGTATGCAGGCCTGGGATATCAGTTAAACAATACTTTAATTACAAAGTTAATGTCATACATATTAAGCCTTTAACAAATAATTTGCTTCTTGCAATTTGAATATTGCACGAGTCCATTTTGCAATTTCAATAATATTTGCGCAGCACTAGTACTGACTTATTTCAAGTATTTACCCCCGAACATACACATTCAAAACAAACTGTGAAAATGCCACAAAAATTATGAAAAGATGAATTGCGGAAACATTTGGAAGCACATTCTTTCCTCCCTTTCTGTTAGGGTAGTAAAGCTGTTGTGGAAACTTCTGCACAGGAAGTGCATAAGTGCATGGCGAAATTGCCATTTCCTGCTTTTAACAATGCCCCAAAACATATTTCTGCAGAAAAGCCTCATCGTTAGAGCGGCTTAAAGATGCCGTATTAGTCCACGGAGTGTACGTCTTTAAATTATTTTAATTAACAGGAAGTGGAATCCAAACACTACAGTGTGACTGCGATGACTCACTGAATCACACAACTGTGAGGTTATGCTGTTTATATCCCCCTATGAGGTCATGCCTTACCCATATCATCTACACACACAATTATGATGCCAGCTGTGCCCAATCTACTAACCTGTATTCATGAATGAATCACACAACGTTACAACATGGACGGATTGTTCTGTCAAATATGTTTTTGTAAATGCATTTTTTGTATATATATATTATTTTTGTTTTCTAATTTTTATTTTACAAGTGTTGATCTAATCAATTAATATAATTACAAAAAAGGTTTAAAGAAACACACTGTGAAATACAAAGACACTGAAATACACAGCAGAAGAAAAAAAACAAGATACAAATTAAAGGATGTTCTTAATAGATATATAAAAATAGTTATAATAGTACATTGAAAGAATGTGGGTGTCAGGGTGAGTGAAGCAGGCAGGACCCAAATGCAGAATAAACAGAAAATACTTTTATTTCAAGGTGACAGACAGAAAAAGCAGAACTTAAATGCACACAAGACGAATCACACAAACAAGACACAGGTGAGGAGGGAGGAGAAACCACAGGGGCACCAGGTGAACACAATCAGACAATCAGACACAGGAGGGCAGACACAGAGACAGGAATCAACAGACAAGACAGGGGGTGAACACTTTTCAAAATAAAACAGGAAACCAGAGACAGACAAAACACGACACAGACAGGCCGTGACAGTGGGGCCTTTATTTGCCTATTCTTGCAAATACAATGACCTGTTCTCTGTATTGTATATGTTTGTGTTATGTGTAACGTTGCTGCCTTCTTGGCCAGGTCAGCATTGCAAAGGAGATTATCTCAATGCTTTTATCTGGTTGAATAAATTAAAAAATAGATTTTCTGATATCCCCCAATAAAATACTTTTTACGGTTTTTGTTTGTTTATTTGTGTCCTAACCTGCAGATGTGAAATGTGACCAATCCAACTGTTCATCCACTTTACCATTGCTGTCAGTTTGAGTATAAATACATAAATTAAGTTCATAAAAGACTTTCAATGTTGTTCCAATGGTTGTTTTTCCTCACAGAGAGTAACTAAGTGCATGCAGAGTAGGCTAACAACAGTAAACAGATTCACCCCCCCCCCCCCTCACATTCCACAACTTTTCATTCCCATGTGTTCTGGAAACTCTTTGCCTAACTACAGTACACTTGCATACTCTTAAACATCTCCCCCCGATATGCCACTGCTCGTCTTTTCTGTCGGTTAAAAGTTATTTCTCCAATTCAGCAAGAGTTCCCTTTCTTATAACATCAGGGTTTTCCCCTTTCTGCTCTCTGTCTCACTTTCTCCTTTCTTCTCATTCCTCTTTTCTTTGACTCTTTCTGCCTCTTGTAGGCCAGTGTCTGCAGCTGTATTTTTAATCAAGTGAAGGATCCATAGAGAAATGGGCATTTCTTTCAGGGCATTACATTCTTCCCCCTCCTGTCTGCGCTCATGGATCACTGGTTAGCTTAGAAATACAGCCGGCACAAAAGCAGCAGCTGACGTGTGGAGCTTAATGGTAATAATGGCCATTTTTAAGCCCAATCAATCACATTTAGTGGACATCTCCATTTTTGCCGGTGAAAAGGTGTAAATAATAATAATGATAATACAAAAAAAAGAAACAGGAGAGGCAAATGTGGTTGTTGGGGGGGGAAAAAACACCTCGGTAAATATTTTAACTGCTTATTAAGAATCGGGGCTCACCACAAAAGGAGCATCTGTGCTGCACAGCGCCGAGTGAAAGGAGAGACACAGATGGTTCTTAGTAGAACCAAACAGTGAAAACTGAGCCATGAACCGGGCAAAGTAAAGCCCATTTATTCAACTATTTATTTATTGTGAGTGAATAGACATGGTGGTGTGCGGAGGCAGTGGCTTTTCTCCATGGGAGGACTGTATGTGTGCTTTTGATTGTGCAAATTGAGCCCTGAGAGGACAGAATTCTTTGGACAGCCTGTTAAATGTGCAATGAATACCTCCGTTTGTTTATCTTTGCGAGGTTCAGATATTTCAATGTCTCTTCGCCTCTCCTTTTATGAGTCTCCGCGACTTGTGGTGCGATTCTTAGACACGCAACTCAGAGGGCAGGAGGGGGAGGGGGAGTCAGGTTGTCTTTGAATTACAATGTACTTAATTTACTTGGCACGCAGGAAATACATGTATGTCAAAACAGTGAAGAACGCATCTGAATTAGTACGGTTGAGCGTGTTGGCTGAAATGAACTCCGTCCATCGGAGTAATTAAGGTACATGTAATAAGAGAAAGCAGAGAATATAGCTTTTCACAAGATAATATGGAACATTTTACAGCTTTCATCCCTTCCTAATCCTCCCTGCTCTTTTATCTTGTTGCCTTTTTATTGGCTGAGCAGCTCCTGGGAACTTTAGCCTAATAAAAAACAATCCTGCGGAATTTCCAGAGTATTTATGCAGTATGCAAAAAGATGGGTCTGCACTTTCTTCAGTGGACAGCACTTGTGTTTTATTTTTTAACCAGAGTAAATAAGATTGTGTGAGAGGCCTGTACCCGGCGTAGTTTAAGTTATAATCACAGAGAATGTGTGTGTGTGTGTGTGTGGGGGAGGCGTGTGGCGCAGTGGATAGAGCCTGGGTGTTGGGGTCAGGGGGCCACAGGTTCAAACCCCACTGCAGTCAGCATGTCGATGTGTCCCTGAGATGCTTCACCCCAAATTTCTCCCGTGGGGATTGTCCACAGGATTGAGTATGTACGTCGCTTTGGATAAACATATCTATATTGTATACAACGGGCACACAGAGTGCTACAATGCCTCATGGTTCTTCTCTACAGGATACTGTGTGACACTTGCAAGAAGATAAACAGATGCATTGTGGGCCGAATTGATGAATGCCATTTGTTAGATTTCACTCTTTAGAGGTCACACTCAAATCTTTGTCATTACATTTCATCTGCAATAGCTCTGTTCATTTTCAAAATCAAACTCATAAAAGCATCATATAAGCAATAACCCAAGAGAGCCCTCGTAGAAATTTACATATTAATCCAATGTTAAAAATCCTCCTCTATTAAAACTTTTACTGGCTAAAATAAAACTGAAAATACTTCATGACAAAATGAATCCGTCCTCTGCCAAGACTTTGTTCAGAGGAAGGCTTTCTGCCGGCACACATCCCGGTGTCCCCGGCAGCATGTGAAGCTGTCACGCTGCATTTAAAGCAACACACACACATATTTCAACAGGCACCTCGATCCCGGTGTTGCCACGGAGTTAGAAAACTATCTCCTGCTATAAATAGAGTCACTTAAACTTCCTCCACATGAAGATGCAGGTGCAAATCAGCAGCGGAGCGACACTGCATTTAGCACGCAGATAAAGAAAAATGTCACGTACTATACCACGTCGTATTTCAGGCTACAGTTGATTGTTGCTAGCCATATACGTGCCATGATAGTGAATTAAGGGATGAGTCTGGATATATTAATATGGACAACATGCAATACTTCTTACACATCGTTGTGATAATAGCAGATTATCTTCTGAAGGATATGAGAACATGTTAGGTAAAACTACCGGTTTATAAGACGAGACAAAACGACGTCTTCTCTTTGCTGAAGGATGTGATGCCTTTTGTATTTAAAGATTCAGGCAAATGTAACGTTTATAGTCATAGCTTCCTATTTTTTTTGTGACCTCATGTCGTAAGGAATGTAACCGTTTGGAAAATAATACACTTTTTGGCTTACCGGCCTAGAAGTTTGATACCACACTTGCGTCTATAATAAACGTAGATCTAGCTTAGATTAGCATAAACAATAGACAGTGGAAGCAGCTGGAAAAATACTTGAATTATCAGTTTTTAATTACAACTGCTGAACCACACCACGACGAGCTGTTCATTCGCAAAACTCAATGTCCAACATTCTTATTTCAATTATTTTTGTTCTTGTTTTCTGATCAGTACGATAAAAATAATCAATACAACATAATCTGAACTAGTAGTTTACTCATTTGGTTGATGCTTTTATCCATGCTTACAATAAGTGCACAAACCATAGAGATTCAAACTCCGATCAACAAGGAAAGTGCAGATACTTGAATTTATTACGAGGCCTAAGCTACCTCTTTGAACTGCTTTCTTTTTGTTTTTACAATCATTTAATTGCCAGGACAGTCGAAACAGATTGATTTCAGTTTGCGACGGAAGATATACAGAGTTTCTGCTGTCCTGATGTCAATGGGGAGCTCATTCCACCATTTAGGAGCCATGATAGCAAACAGGCGTGTTTTCGAGGGGTACCTGGGTCCCACTCGCAGCCGATTGGCTGATGCTGAGCGAAGTTCACGTGTGGAGTGTATGGTTTAACTATGGCCTGGATGTAGGAAGGGGCTGATCCCTTCACAGCTTGGTGGGCCGGTACCAGGGTCTTGAAGCTGATTCTGGCATCCAATGGCAGCCAGTGGAGGGAGCGAAGGAGTGTGGGAGAACTTGGGGAGGTTGAAGACCAGTCGTGCTGCAGCATTCTGAATTAGCTGTAGAGGTCGGATGGCGCTTTCAGGTAGACCAGCCAATCTCTTACAAGTTGTTCGTGATGTCTACAGGCCCTTAACATATTTGAATATCTTCCCAAACTGAGGTCATAGCATTAAAAGCCGAGCACACCAAACACATTTCACTTTGCTCTCAACATCCACACAACTCCAGACAGAAAAGTGCCCCTACTGTTGTTAACTGGTTAGCTGGTGATAAGCAGCCGCTCAGAGGGTTATTGACTGAGGGTCAGAGACCGCGGCCGGAGAGCAGGGGTCCGGAGCCCACCTGGGGGAAAGATGGTAACACCCCATATGCCTCTGCCCTGCGTTCATAATCCAATTATTGCTGCTCAGCATCAGATTGATGTGAAACTGATTCATCCATCATGTGAAGTGACAGGCGAGACTGCGTCCTGCTACTTCCTGTTCGGCCTTTCTTTTCTTTTTCCCCCAAACACAAACATATTTCTGACAAGTCATGAAAAGACTCTCAGGCCCCATCGGCTGCTCCTGCCTCATAATGACTGACTGATCGAACCAGGGTGTGATTGGCCAGACGTATGGAACAACTATTTCGATCTTAATTTCTTTGGATAAGATTGTTGTTCTCCTTTATGGTTGCCTTGATACAAATTATATTTGTGTCTACGATGTTTCTAACCGTAATGAGGGATAGAAAGTAAACCATTTTATGTCCAGAAAACTTCATTTCATTTCACAAGCCCATCAGAAGTATCAGGCACTTTCGATTGAATTGCATTTTTTAAATGGTTACAAAAATAGAAAATAACTGCAAATAAGTTTCCATTTAAAATCAACAGGTCGGAGCACCGATCTAACAGAACAGGGTTACCATGCCAACCACTAAACATAATGCAATACGCACATCTACATGTTTGCATAAGGGTGTGTGAGTGTGTGACTGACAGCAGATTTACACTGCTGCTATACTGTCAGTGTTTGGGACAATATTTACAACTCACAGTAAAAGCTTTTTTGTTGGGTGTCCTCCAGTACAGTGGAGTGAAATCATGCCATTAACCGGGTCAATCCTTTTAGCCAGACTGTAATGAACATTACTAACACTTGCTACCATATTAATTAGTACCAAGAAACAAATACAACTGCTTCCTTTTCCGCTTGTATTTATTTTATGGCTTTGACTGTAATTGGCTTTTTTACTTGATGAGTTGTTTCATTTGGCATCAAAGAGGCACGACTTTGTTCAGTGCCAACAATAATCTGATAACTTTTATTCTTCTGGTGATTCTGTGAATCAAACCCAAGATTGGCAGCTATGACCTTTGCAGTTTACATAGTTATGCGGGTGTTGTTCAGGCAGTAATGGTGAAGAAGTAACTGAAGCCTTAAAGGTCCCATGTCATGCTTTTCTGGTTGTTACCCGTCCCCTTGTGTGTTATGTAGCTTCTGCATGTAAACCGTCTGCAGAGTCACAACCCTCAAAGTACACCCTGTAGCGAGTAAAACTCTAACACAGACAATACCTGTCTGCTGCCCCAGAACGCCTCGTTGGACATTTTTCATTTTCCATTTTTTCTTCCTGGGTACAGTGACCCACCAATCCGTGGAGCTCCTCACACACACACTCTCGCAGCGGCAAAATGGTGGCGCGCTTACACTGTAGGTGCACCGTGTTTGGGGGTGCGGGTGCTAGTGGAGCCTCGCAGATGGGGGTGCTGCAGCCCCCTCAGCACCCCCCCCTTCCCGCGTCCATTCGCGCTGTCTCGCAGACCCCACGCAGCAACCAGGAAATGACACCAGTAACCCAGCTCACACTGTCCGCTCCTCGCAGCAGCGAGCCCCGCAACGTCCCGCCAACACGGCACCCCGACCCCACGCAGCATTCTCATCTGTTTGTCATTACTGGCGTCATCTTCTGGCCATTGTAACACATAACCACTGATGTTCCGCTGTAACGGTGGTGCACTCATCAGCACAGAGTGGGCGAGCTGACCAATCAGAGCACAGTGGGCTCGCAGGGAGGCGGGGGCAGGAGCTCCAACAAGCTGACAGAGAGTGAATACACATACTACAGAGATGCTGTGAGAAACCAATGTGAGTTTGGAAAATGGCACAATATAAATATTCTAGTAGACCTCAACGATGTAATTATGATCAGTAGAAATGGCCATGCCACGGGACCTTTAAGGTGAATCTGACCATTTACCAGTTGATTTACGGTCCAACCTTCACCTCTGGTCATGACCTTTGGGTAGTGACCGAAAGAAGGAGATTACTGAGCTTCACTCATGGGGTCAGTGAGCGCAGCCTTAGGGACAAGCTAAGGTGTTCAGATATCCGGAAGGAGCTGATTATAACCACTGCTCATCCGTGTTGAAAGGTCGAATGATAGAACGGAGGGTTTTGGAGGTTTGACAGAAACATATTAGAATAGAATAGAGTATTATCAAACGTGTTTCATATGTTGATGGCGCAATTTACAAGGAAATACGTATCGGAAGCCTGATGAAGTTGGGCATTTGATAAATGTAGCAGTCTAGCTCTTGTCTGGCCAATAGATTATTCACTACCAATAACCATGAAAAGCGATCTGGCAGATTTTAATTAAGAGCCTACCATTCTCTAATGATAGTAATGATATGGAATTTGCCAAGTGAATTAATGTTTCCTTTCCTTTTTTCCTTTTGTATTTTATCAACATTTTCTAGCTCGACTTAAGTACTAACTGCACATTGCAAAACTTAAATCTACTGTATGTTACAAGTTGCATTCCAGACAACAAACTTTTAGTAAATTGCTAGATTACAGATATTTGATCAAATGTTGTGCGAAGCCAAGAAGAGACTAGAGACTAGTTTGCAAAAAACGTATACAAGATAGTATTACACATATGAAGGTGAATCTATAGATATATAAGTGGGCGTGGTGTGCCATCAGAGTCTGGTTAGCTAAACCACCACTGGAAGAAGTCAAACCACAGTTTTCTTCCCCCCTAAGCAGATGCCTCTCAAACAGCTGTGTCTACCATTGTGGCATATCACACTAAACTGATTATAACACCCTGCAACAATCAGCAACAAAAAGGACTCTGATATGCATAATTGTAATCATGTTTGACAATATTGTTAAGTAAAAGAGCCCGCATAAATCAGGACGTGGTGTAGTGCGTCCTCTGGGGCTCCAGCGGGACGGTTGAGGGGCTTCACTCAGCTCAAAAACGGGAAGGCGTTTGGTTAGCGACACTGGCTTCCACAGAGCGACTTCTGCTTTACATTCAAGTCCCTTACACACACATACAACAGGATCTGCTGCGGGATTGGAGCGTGTAATGAGAGCCAAGATAAAGAGGCACTTAAAGTGTGGCCCCAGCACCCACAAAGGCTTCCTCAGTGCGGTATATAATAGGGCCTGACCGTGTAACCCCTGCACCCCAGCCCACCCCCACATCTGTGTTATTAATGTAACAGTGCCATGCATGGGCTGTGACTTAGCCTCAAGCTGCCAAACACACATTTAACCTCAGCCCATCTTCTTAATTGATATAAATAACGGTAAGAAAACTACTTGGCAAAAAGGCTACAGGTATTCATCATGGTAT
This sequence comes from Pseudochaenichthys georgianus, assembly GCF_902827115.2. Classification (NCBI taxonomy): domain Eukaryota; kingdom Metazoa; phylum Chordata; class Actinopteri; order Perciformes; family Channichthyidae; genus Pseudochaenichthys; species Pseudochaenichthys georgianus. The sequence continues at coordinate 48,918,410 of NC_047505.1, read as the reverse complement.
TGTGTTGAAATGACATGTTGTGTTCAAGGGAACGTTTTTATTTGCAACAAAAAGAACACTGAGGACATTAAAATGTATCTACGCCCTGCCATAAGCAACATGCTATTGTCCTGTGGCTGTTAGCGCGTTATCCTGTCTGTTTTTATTGTTTGTCATTTTTCCGGCGCTGACATTAACCTCACGCGTCTGTAAATCATGTCCCTTAAAGTGCCAATGGGAACACAGGCTGGTGTTACAGCTTGATTGGTGCAGTGAGGGGTGGAGAAGGGAATAAGGGCAGTGAGACCTGTGGATTCTCAGAGATATCTCTTCTCAATGCCTCATGGACCATTAACTGCCTATCAAAGACCCACCAGGCTCCACTCTCTGATCTGCTATCAGAGTAATGGGGAGACATTCAATCACACGCAATTCTATGAGGCATTTCAGGCCTCTGTACGAGTGAGCTACTGAGCTGTAATGTCAAATATTTAGTGTTAGTTTGTGGTAAAACATATCAGAAAGTGACGTATCTTTTAGCTACAGTTCAATTTTTTTAAAGTAAAAAACATGTTTAGGGGAAACAAAGGAAACAAAATGTCCATTTATCTAGTTCCAGGTGGGCTTTGTGTTCATATGTTAGACAAGCGCCACTGTGGCTCTATCAGCTGGTGAGTATGGTAGAAAATCTCTCATAAATCCTATTTGCCATTCTCAGGACCAGAAGAAAAGGAAAAAGCAGCCCATTGCTAGATCCTGTCAACAGAGTCCTGCATTTTATATAATTACCATGTTTATTGGATTTTTATTTTCACAGTGACAAAGGGGCCATCTGCCTACAGCAGCTCTGCAGTCGAGCTCTAAGATCAGCTGTGAGACAAACTGGGGACCAGATCAAAGCTCTCCGACTCCCCCATCGTCTACAGAGGGATGCCCATCGTTTCCATGGCCGGACAACCTTTACATCATTCAGACCATTTCTCCACATGTTTCCTTTTTGTGCACGATTATTTGGTAATTGTGGGAAATGATCGGGTATTCTTTGCCTATTGTGACCATAGAGTAAAAGCTGTGTACATTTTAAACTTTTTCTATACATTTTACATTGTTATTCATGCGTTTAGCGATCTTTGGAGCCGTGAAACATATTCAAACAACCCGAAGTCCTCCATAACAGGATTGAATTGTATCCAAGAAAAACTATTTCTCCACAAACACTGAGATATGGTTGTTTTGCTACAGTAGATACTCAGTTTCCCTCCTAAACAATGTTAAATAATAATAATAATAATACATTTTATTTGTAGGCGCCTTTCATGACACCCAAGGACACCGTACAATTTAAAAAAAAAATATGATAAAAACATGATTAAAAAAAAAAAAAAAAAAAAAACCCAAACAGGAAATCATGGAGGAGACAGTCAAGTGGACACAAATGGGACATATAATGGGGGCACTCCAGTGAGTAAGCAGATTTGAACAGGTGGGTTTTTAATTGGGATTTGAATATGGTGGTTGTGTCTGACTGTCGGATGTGCGGGGGGAGGGAGTTCCTGTTGCGTAATAAACCACCTCAGACTCAGAAACCAAATCAATGATTTGTCACAAATATAGCTTTTAGTGAGTGAGGAATGAATTTGTATCTAATGCATTGTTTACCCGTAGGTAGCAGGGCACCTTATCAGTGGTTCCATTACCTCACATGCAATGATGTGAATAACAGTATTTTAACACTCATGTCAGCTTGAGTCCGTCTGGTAGACGCAAAATCAATGATAAGAGCACTTCAAAGTTTGCTTGGGAGCTGTCAGGAAATCAAATTGAAGTTGTTCTGAGAATTGTTTTTAACTCACTCAAAGCCCAAGGTGGGTGGAGTGTGTTAACAAGCAAACAAGGTCACACGTTGACTTCGAATGAAAGAGGAAACAACATTATTGTTAAGATTCTCTTCAGCCATTACTGCGAACCTATTTTACCTACCACATCTCGTAAGTATGAACCATTACGTTTTATTACAGCGCATGGATTCCCTTCCCTTGTCCCAACCGACTCCCCTGTGTCACCGCGGTGCCCTTCGACGCAGAGAGGTGACAGGCCTGTTAAAAGACGCTCCGCTGGGAACAGGGAGAGTGGAGAGACTGCCTCTCTCACTGGGATCGTATTTCTGAGGGTTATCAAGCGGCTCATTTAAATGAGGGCTGGTCACAGCAGGAACCAGCTGAACAAAGTTACTATTACCAGCGCCTCTCCTGTGCTGCTCTCACTCTCCCCTAATTGGGTTTGACTGCATTTGTTTAAATCCACAGTGGGAGAAAGAGAAAGGAGGGTGGAGGGGTTGCAGTGAAACTGAAGTGTGTCAGTTTGTCCAGACACGGTGGCACTTTAGAAAAAAGGGCTACCACTCCCTGGGCTTATTAAACAAAGGTTGGGGGGGGGGGGGGGGGGGTGGGCCACAGAACAGGCCAGTGACTGGAACAAGCCAATCCTGCTCTCCGCCTGCACATGCACAATCACCTCTGGTGGTCCCAGCTCGTTTCCTCAGCCAGCGGGAGCACTGACACACTGTGTACGGCGGAGCATGGACACCCACATAGGCATGTAACACATGCACATGTACACAAACACTCCTAATCCATAACCACTCCCACAGTTACAAAGCCACTAACTTGTTCAATGCTAAGCTCCGAGGTACATGCGGTCGCCCTACGGCTCTCGTGACAAGAGGGCACCTTTGATTGAAATATAACGATATTTGACAGGAGTGAAGAGAAAGTGAGAGGACATTAAAAGCTCAATATGTTTGAATCAGCAGCTTTCCCCCCGAAGGACAACACTGACCCTTTCACAGATACTACAACGAAGGTTCGACAGCTCAACGCAGTTACCCTCTCCCATACTGCAAAGTCAGATGATGCTGATCAACAGCCAATAGCTCTGAGGTAACCGGGGACAACGGCGATCAAATGCTGTTTAAATGTCCGCCGTTCGTAGTTCCCCGCTCACATAAACAAAGACAAATGATAACGTTAATGGCCACCTACTTTTTCAAGCATGTGTCTTCCCCTCTTGACCACACTTTGCCTCGCATCACGCTAAAAAGGGATTCCTTGTAAATTTTATTGCAGCGGTGTCAAAAAGACTCCCATCGAAGAAGCAGTAAATATTCTAACAACGTCTAGATGCTAGGCCATTCCTGCTGGCTCCAGGCGCTGAATTAGGCCGGCCTGTTTCTAGTTAGACAGTCATTAAAGAGATCTTACAGCCACAGCAAATGGTTTCCTGTCCTGAGTGCTTAACTCCTGTAGTAGGAAATGTCCTGGGCCGTAAAGGGTGAACCAAACTTCCTGAACATTTTTTAAAGTTACCGCAGAGGGCACGCGGCGTGTTCCGACCGTTCGATGTGGCCAATCAAAAAGGACCCTGCTTGACCCTTAGTTGGCACTGGCCGTTTAAACAGGTGGTGTCGATTTATTGGACCAGCGTTGTGTTTAATATGGGAATGACAGGCTTATTCACTCGCCGGGGAAAAACTCAACCTGGTATGAAAAGAATAACATGGAGAAAGAGGAAGATAAACAATGAAAGCTTCATTGCTGAGAAAATATCATCCATCAGAGCAGAGTTGGACATTTTTTTTTAAAAAGGGTTTTCCTTTCCCGTTGGTGTTGCTGGGTCTCGGGCACTTAGCACACAGTGGTCCAACAACAAGCTGCATTTAATCTAATTAACTCGAAACACTTTTATGTATTTAGGAGCATATCTACATCAGTGCTGTAGGCAATGTGGATTATATCAAACATCACAATATTCTTCACTAAATACTTTGATATTAGGACAATATTTGTTGATGCTTTTTTCTGAAACATGTGGATTTGGGGGCAGACGTTTCTAAGTTGGTAAATAGGTGTCTACTAATCAGAAGGTCAGTGGTTTGATCCCCAACCCCGGCAGTCAACATGTTAAAGTGTCCTTGAGCGAAATACTTAACCTAAGTAGCTACGCAAGTCACTTTGGGTAAAAGCCTCAGCTGAATCATCTGAATTGCGATAAAAAATGTACACACAATGACATTTTTGATAAATAATTTGGATATAATGATTAAGTGTGTTAAGAAAGAAATACAAATGTAACTATTATGTAGCTTTTAAAACCAGGAACATTATAAAATGGCATATTCCATATTACAATAGTTAAAATCCAGCACAATATCTAGTTGTATATCACAATAATGATATACAATTATTATTATCAAATCTATTTATTTATAGAAGACATTTAAAAACGATTTTTGGTCGAGCCATGTAATACAAGCACACTACAATAACATGACGACAAATGTACAACAGAAATATAAAAAACAAAACACAGGGAAAAGTCCGGTGTCATACTCAGCTCTGACTAGAAGGCCAGAGAGAAGGAGTGTGTCTTCAGTGAAGGGTTTAAAACCTGACCTCACTTATTATATTGTAATTTGAGAAGCCCTAACATACACTCTTGCTATTACCACATTTTGGAAGTATAAAGACTATCCACTTCTTAGAGGACTCCCCATCACCACCTCCCTTCTAACAGCCAGTTTGCAGGCAGCGTAATAACTCCCTAGGCGGTAAAGGTGTTGATCCGGAGAGGCCGAGCACCTGCCGCCTCCACTCTACAGGTGACTCCGTCTTTCTTTGACCTCACAAAACAAAACAGCAACGTGGATCTCCTGTTCCCACCGCACACTGTCTGGTCTTTGAGTCGAGGAAGGCCTGGCAGACAGAATGCATCATCTATTAGTCATGTGGAAACACGTTCCCATTCAGCTTAGCAGGATGTATACGGCAGCACAAAAGGCGGGTTCTAATGGCGCTACGGTTTGCCAGGCCGTGCATATGTCTCCGTGCCTGGGGCAGCGAGTTGAGACACGGAGCGAAAATATGATATTACAGATACGGTGAGACGAGTGACTAATATCCCGGGAGCCGAGTTCCCACATGACTGTTATGAATCAATGCACTCAACAGTTGATACAAGTACAGTCAATGTCAAGTTAATAGCCGGCTGCTATGGACATAAGAAAAAGATGAACAATGCTCACGTTGTAGAAGAGGTGGGGTTGTTGGTAGGTCAGATTCCTTGAGTCCATTAGCTATCCATACACCATGTTGATACTTCAGAGATATGAAGGGTATAATTGTCATTGTTCCAAACCGAGGCGTGGAACAAATGGCCGAGTCGCAAAATATGTACTCACAGAGAATCAACGAGATATAAAGAAACACGTGGTAAAATGATAATGGGTGATAAACCTGACAAACATTAGAGTAATAGAAAAAGTATGCCTGTAATTAATCACCACATCCTATGACTATAAAAACTGTTGTGCAATACCAGGCTCAGTCATTTTATATGTTTTCAATAATCTCGGTGCTTAACTAACACATGTATACTTAGTTGATTTTGTTCATGTGTGCTTGCTTCTAAATGTTAGCAACACTTCTCCACAGCTGCCTTTGCTGTAACAACGTACATGTCCCCACATTGGGATGTTTCTTATTGTGATTACTGACCATGTGTGCAGGCCGGGGTTTACACTCGTACACACACCATCATCCACACATGCAGCGGGCCAGGTGCCGCTCCGTTTGTGGCAATGTGTCAATAGGAGCAGATATGTAACTCCGGAGCATGGCGTCGGTAATGATGCTGTCCAGCCATTAATCACCGGCTCGAGAGAAAACAGAGAGGTCACTCATGGCAGAATCGCCCTGGCCCTGGGACGGAGATTAGAGCCCTAATGAAAGCAAAACAAAGCTGGACATGTGAAATTTATTGGCACATTTATAAAAGCAGCCCCCGAAGGACACTGCCACCAATAATCATTTCAGAATCCCGGTCAAGTGCCGTTTCCTCGGCCAGGCGCAATCTTGAGAGGGGATATTTGTGGAGTGGCTGAACAAACACAGATTTGCTGGTATCTCCATCTTTCCCAGCAGCTGGGAAGGCAGAGGGAAGGCAGAGCTGGTGTGTTACGCCCCGCCTCGCTGCAGTCCACTTCTGGGAACAACACTCTCTGTCCTCCTGGCTCCTCCTATGACCCAGAGAGCTGTAGCATGTAGCAGCTTTCTCTGTCTGCCGCCTCCCAACGCTTCTTTTCTTCCAGTCTTTCACCCAATGGCGGACGTACATTCTCAGAAATAAGTAGGAAATGAAAAGTGCGCTTATAAATAAAATATATTATTATTATTATTATTATTATTAGGACTTTAGATTTCTAGTCAATCCACTTCTTTCTAAATTGGTGTGTTTTGCTGAACGAAAAAATGCATTATCTGCTTTTTTGTGGTCAGTTTCGTATGTCAGTGAGACTGACATGGCCATCACCGATATCTAAATACAATAAATAAGAAAATATGTTTTGTTCATATTGGATCATTTATTTTAGAAATATTTTTCTAAATTTGAGGTAGATTTGGTGTCAAAAAACGACCTCGGATCGTAGAGTTATGCCGGGAAGAAGTGAGTACAAAATAGTAAAAAACAGATGAAACAAAATGTCAAACATTATCACGACGATTTGAAATGTGTTTACTTCTTAGCAATTAGTCAAACTGTGGAAACACTCAACCTAAAACACTAACTTCAGTCATTCGATGCCAAGTTATCGTCAATCTGTCCAACACAGAGGGCATGGATCAAGATAGAAGTGAAGATATTTGGCCCTAATGGCAACGTGCCTAATGTGTACCACATGCAGCAGGCTGGAAGGAAAGGGAAATGGTACTTAAAATGGCCATTGTTCTAATTCAGAGCCAATCTGGAGATAATGACACCCACATCAATAGCAGACAGTCGATTCACGGATAACATCTTTTTTCCTTTTCGTTGGGCTGTTATCATCAGCTCGGGGATTAACCATTTTCAAGTCGAGGTTATGACCTTGGTGCTGTGATTGTTTATGATTTGAGTCCTTGAAGATGTGCCTAAAAATCTATGCGTCTAATTAATTCATGAGAACTGGAAACAGGCGAGTTGTAATAACGTGTTCGGAGTACACCATGGCTACGCATGACTCAATAAAGGAAATATGAATACAAGTAATGCACGCGAAGGAATGAAATCCTAATCCTACTAACATTTGGATAGCATTTCTAATAATTGGACAAGTTTTAAGTTTGTACTTTCTGTCCGTGACGAACCCAGTTCCACTAATTACAAGACGAATCAGTTCATTAGTGGCCAGCAGGTTGTTGTGATGTGTGCTTTGTGTTGATGGTCAGTTGCTACGCCTGCCTTTGTTTCGCTTCGTACACTGAGCCGTTCTCCATGGTAACCACTAATTAGGGATGATTCCTACTGGTGCCCTTTGCCCTGGGAAATGTGCCTTTTTCATCCCCGCTCTCCCTGTGTTGTAACGCTACACCAGCCCTCTGAGCACAGTTTAAATTATTCACCCCTCTAAAATAGGCCTCTGGGTGCATGAAGCCTGACCGACCTCTGACCCGCGTGACTTGGACCTTTGCTACGGAAATCTATATTTTTCAATTTGTGGATCTCCTGACATCGAGGAAAAGGTGAAGCAGAAGAGGATGTGAACACAAGAACTGGTTGTCAACATGAAGAGCTGCAAAGGTCCCTGAACGCCTCACTCATTTGCTGTGGGTGGAGGGCGCACTCTAGACATGTAGTCGTCAGGAAAAGTCACAAAAAGATACAAAAGAACCTGCTGCTGGACAGGCGGAAACGCCAGGGCCTTACCGACATTTTTCAATTAATTTGCAGGTCATACATATTAGTCGAGTGCGTCGGATTTCATGGCAAACCATATTAAAAAATTTAGAAAGTGTCCTCAAAACAAATAAGATAATGGCATCTCCAAAGATATAAGGATACATCAAAAGGGAACATGCTTGGCTGTACAAAAGCCAAATCTATCGAGTATGAGTTGAGATATTTGATCTTTGGCATTAAGATGACTCCGTAAAAGTGTCAGGGAATCACCAAAATCATAAGTACTATCCTCAGGGCATCATGGATATATGAATCAAATGTTCTGGCATTTAATCCCAAAGCTTTTGAGATATTATTATTTATACAAAGTAGTGTAAAGACGACTGACAAAAATAATCCGAAATACAGACAATGCCATTTCTAGAGCCTAGCGTGGAAAAAAGAGAACGACGACATACAGTGGGTGTTTCTCAATGTCGAGGAGGCTTGCTTGGTAGCACATGTACCTCCGAGTGAGTTCCTCCAGAAGCGAGGCAAGAATACCTCCTAGCCTCGGAAAACGAGGAATGGAACAGGCGAGCAAGTGTGCAGGTGTGCGTCATACGAGAGGCCCCGCCTTACATTTTCCGCCAACGATTTGGGAAATTGGTCCGTGCGCAAAGCATTGTGGGGATTTTAAGACCGCGGAGTCTACACATGTGCAGCCTCGAAATTTCTCCAAACGAAGTACGCCGGGCTCGGTAGAATTCCAAGTATCCTGGACATTGGAACAGTCCTTCGGCGGCACTCGATGACGTTGAAATAGTGGCTCTGGAGCAGCTTTCCTCGACATTGAGTACATCCGTTCTTTAAAGTGTTCTGCCATCTTTGTTTCGTGTATGACCATCAACTGCATCAGTTTAATTAGTGAGCATTCATGTCTCGTGTAATATCACCGTAAAATAGTGTGAAAGCTAGTAGGTGGTATTATGCTGTGTCATCCTGTCAAACAAATCAAGCTGGGCCACTGGCGGGAATCTGCTCTACACTATTCGACCGCCATAAGATATCGGCTCAATTTGGTTATTTAGACCGTGTGCAAACCCGTTGAAACTATGACATGAATTGGACGTTACAGCCCAAAGCAAAGTAAGCCTAAAGGTCAGAGCGGTGTCTGAGGAGTATTCGGTGTTGCAGAGGCTTGACAATGCAGCAGGGTGCCACCGCTGACACGGAGACACTTCGACCCGCAGCTCTAATCCCTTTCGAACCAGCCGAGGCTCCGGCGTGGGACCATATGTTTGGGAGAGCACAAGAGCTCTCCTGTGCTATGTTACGGGGGGCGGGGGAAACATTTAGCCAGCCTCCCCCCCCCTGCAATCGGATCAGTCATCAAGTCGTCCTGCGAGCCTGGATGAGAGATCTCCGAAGGGAAAAAACAAACACTTGCAGTTCTCTCCCCGGGATAGCGGGGAAAAGTAAATTACATAAAGCAGACATATGTCATTCTGATTCCACTCAAATTGTGGATTACTGCTTTGATTAATCACTCTTTAATCTCAGAGCTGAATTTATGTCTCCCATCGCAGAGATATAAGATTATTCCTCTCGAGCAAAGGGCCGTGATTATTTCTTTCTTCTGCCTGAGCTATTCTTCATCGCCCGCGGATTGCAACTCAATTATCTCTGTGTCAGACGATTATCTCCCAGTTTAATTTAATCTTCATTACGCCCCAGTCATATTTCAATTAAACATGCTATCATAGCGTTAACACATACTGTACTTAAACCACTTTATTTCTTTAGTTAATATTGTGCTAAGAGCTCCCGTGGAGGGTTACAGATGTCATAATTATGCACTCGTTAAACATATCTCACGAGTGTCGGGACCTTAGCGGTATTAATCTAATCGCAATATGCTTTAGTTGTGATCTATAATACTGCCACAATCTGCTTGGGTCTTTGCTTAATTATGATATACAGAAGAAGCCGGGTTAAGGAGGTTCAAGGATTACTAGATTACTCACGCATTGTTTCTTAGTGCTGCGATCAATGCTGCTGTAGCACTCTAATCTGGGAGAGCTCCTCAGAAATGTGAATATGAGAATATGTAGAGCAACATGTAACTGTTTGAAAGGGATTTGTGCACCGCATTATGTCACGAGCATGACGCAACTTTGGTCGAACACAAGTTTTCCTGTCGCCTTGATATTTTTAGTGATTCACTGTGAAGTTTGCTAAGCTTAAGAGGAAGGAGTCCACGGTGTGCCAGAAACGCTCAAGAAACCCAGGGCGGTTTTAGTGCAAAGGATTACTGGGTTTTGTGCAGGATGTACTCGCCTGGTTTACAAACTCTCCAGAAGTGCACTTTTTGCCAAGTCATTTTCACATTAAAACTCCATAACACTCCATAATGTATCTTGGGAACATTAAGGACGTTGTGATGGGAGGCGATCTATATTTGATTAAGGTTTTACTTGCAGCGAGTAAGAAAGCTATAACCAGAAATTGGCTTAATGTGAACGCTCCAACTCAGGAGCAGTGGCTGGAAATTGTTGAAGATATTTCTGTCATGGAAAAGTTGACATATGTTTTGAGAATCCAAGAGAAAGCATTCAATAGGAAATGGGAAAAGTGGAATATTTACATGATTGACACCAATGAGTAAGTGAATGACTAATTCAATCTTGTACGGTATGTGTGAATATTGAAGGTCTCAGACAACTAGTATTTATTGTGTTTTATTTTACAACTGATTTGTGTGTATTATGTTTTGTTGTTCTGTTATTATTGTTGTGAAAACTCAATAAAAACATAAGTATACAAAAAAAACTCCATAACACAACCGTAGATATAACGGTCTTTCCGACGGTGATATGATCCAATCTAGAAATAGGCTTTTTTAACGTCATCACACACAGCACGGTCAGCACGATTTGTATTACATCTAAATCAGAGTACTTTGTAGCATTAAATTAATACGATGTCTTGTTTTCAAAATATAAATCTGTTTCTGTAACAAATATGAGGGTAAAAATAAGGATGGGGGTTTTAAGAGAAGGTCTCCATGTGTCCTAAGCTTTTCTATTCCAGTAAGTGTATTTTTAAAGAAAACCAAGGACACAGTATTAACTCGTAAACATTTATTATCTTTTTAAGATAAGATGCTGGAACTTTATAGATTGAATGTTTCAGTTTTGTTTATGTCAAAAATATTGTATTATTGCTCCTTGAACCGAATCCATGTCCCTCTCCTCAAGGTCTTTTTATCTTAGGAAAACAGCTTTCATCCGGCATGGTATTATTTATAATAAACACAGCGGTTAGATGTGTCGTGCCTCTTATCTACTCTCATAGGATAAATCCAAGATTTAACATCAATATTTAGGAGAAAAATAAAAGACATATCAAGGGGATAACTGTTAGACAACCACAATCCCTGTTGTTGACTCGTGGATCTGTTATTCAGAGATGGATTATCGACAAATCTGCTTTTTGTGGATTTGATCTCCTTGCAGATTATCCATGTATTTTCCTCCAAAGGATAAGAAACACTAATCTCTCAATAACACCGCTGGAAGAGGATACCGCATGTAACGCCATGGAATAAGTAACAATGGAAAAACATTGAAATAGGAGAGGGATCTTGTTCTTATTCCCCTCTCTTCCTCTTATCTTATTTCTAATGGAAATCTACCCCTCGCTCCAAACTACTCTGAAAAGTTGAGCTATCTGGTCTTTAGTTGCAATCAAGGAGAGCCAGCCAAGTATGTCTCCACATCTAACCCAGCATGATAATGCACTAACCCTGTTGCCAGTTCAATGAATCCAGACACTGGCTGCCTGAGTTTCCTCCCGCTAAGAAGGGAGAATAGATTACCAATAGCTCAGGCAGGGAGGCAAACAAACATACAAATAAGCTGCACTCAGTCGAAGAACGCCTAGCAATTAAAGCAAAATGCCTGTGATGCCCACCAGATAGGAAATGTGTGGGACACGAACCAAATGTGCAGAGCAGAGCTGCCAAGCGGCCCACATCGAGCGGAAGAGCTGCAGGGAGGGCTGTCAGACATGGAGGAAACATTATGCAAACTTTAAATCTTTATTCAGTTAAATCAGAAACAAAGGATGTTGTGAAGGTCTTAATGAAATTATTGTAGAAATTCATACAATCAGATAAATCTGCCGATGAAAGTTGGACGGAGTATTCACCGGGCTCTGAGTGGGGGAACTATGAAAAAGGAGAACGGAGACCCCCATGTTTGTGTTTGGCTGGTATTACACATCACCTGATTGATGCCCTGAAACAAAGGTTTGCCGCTAATGGATGCTGTGTGGTGTTTTAACTCAATCTGGGAAGTGTTTGAAGTTGAACTTGATAATCTCTGGAATCTCAAAGGGATATCCTGGCGACTAATTTTTTAGAATCAGCAGTAATATGAATAATATGCGTGAGAGGCCCAGGGCCATTGGCTGCTCTGCTCTGAACATTGTGTGCAGCCACACACACATGCACACACACACAGGCAGGTGTGGTGGAGAGAAGTAGAGCGGTTTGCTAATAGTTGATATTTAGCAGAGGTTGGGTGAGTTGGAGAACGGCAGGATGGGAAGCAACCGTGAGGATCGGAGGACTTTCACACTTTTTCATTCTGTGTTTCTAAAATAATCGCTTGCATGTAGGACAGCAACATGTATTGTTGTGTTTTTCTACACTCGCAATATGGACTAGTTTGATTTCCAAATCGTAGTGCAACATTTGGTAAAAAGCAAAATAAGGGAAAAAATAATCATTATTGTAACAAATGGTATTCTTGAGATTTAAAAACAAAAACCTTGTTTGGTACAGATCATAATTTAATATATTTTTAAATGTGAATAATCTTTCAAAATATGATCCATCCCTCTAATATCTGGACTCTTATATCAGCCAAAAATAATTGCAATTAGTTATATTATACAAATCATGCAGCCCAATGAGTGCAGGAGTAATGTAAATATGTTTGTCTTATTTTGGATACTATATTAACATCTATATATGTTCTACCGTTGCTACCTTTTTTCTTTATTCATCCTATTTTCTTTTATGGTATTATATGTTTAACTCAACCCATGCCTGTTTACACGCTACCGTGACAAAAGAAAATTAATTTGGGATGAATAAAGTATAATCTAATGTTTGTGCATATTTGTCTTTTTGCATGCAAATATACAACTATGTTAAGTCCCAAAGGTGGGGATGGAGAGGAGGACCGGGGGGTGAGGAGAGGGGGGGAGGGGGGGGAGAAGGAGCAGAGGCAATCAGGGATTATTGTTACTGACAGCGCTGCACCTTGATGGGCTAGGCGCTGCATTGTTTGTCACCTAACCAACCTCAATCAATCAATCATCTCCCTCCGCCCGCATCACCGATCAATCAGCTGGGCGCTACGCCCACAGAGGGCTGCTCAGGTTACACCGGCCAATCAACTGTCACCGCACCAAGTAAGACCATATCACAGCACTTAGGACAAAACTCAATATTCAAAGGGTGGCTGATGAATTTCAATGTGCTAAAAAGTCATTTTGGGGAATGTTGTATAGTCATGTAATGATTATAGTTCAGGATCGATGAATAGTGAGCGCCAGGTGGACCGCAGCAGGTAATTATCCGGGCTGATGTGTAGTGATCAGAGCTACTCCACATGTAATGTAATGTTTTATGCTCGCGTGCCGTTTGTGTCCCAGGCTACTTCCTCCTACAATCTTCGTGCATTTTGTTTGCTTGTTAACTCCTAACACATGTACCATGGCTCCGAGGCATTCTTCAAACTACGGTAATTCTTAGGAAATGGCGATAAATCGGAGATGTGTGATTCGCTGTGGAAAGTTTCACATGACATGTTATCAATGAGGAATTAAAAGAAATCTTCTCATCACCTGAAGAAAACTATTATCAACCTTGCACATTTAATGAATAACACTTCTCCGGGTTTTTTTTTTTTTTACACGGCGGTGGCTGAGCTGTTATATATTTAATTGTTTTGAAACCATAAGTGTCGGCATCCAAAAGCTGCTTTATCAAAGACTCTAACAACAACAACAACACATGTGTGGAAATGCAAATACTCAGAACTCAAACTCTAAAAGGAATCATGCTCCATAACGGTGCAATAGACACTGTGCTATTTACGCATTATTAAATAACAATTTATTTACAAATAGTAGAAAATACCGGCTTCTTCAATACTTCGTATGTTCACTTCCTTAACTTACTACTTCTTATTGTTTATAGGGGTGTACTTATGCTGTGCTTGCCTTTTCATTTAAAGTCTACTCTGTTTCCGTTTGTCTTTTATCAGAAGTGTACCTTGGCTTTAAATTTAAACCGCTTTAAATTCTCCCGCTGCGAGACGAATACAATATTTCTGTATTGTTCAACTATGTGAACTGTCATCGCGACAACACGTCAGAATAAGATTGTTCATATGAGTGTCCATGATGGATACACATGTACTGAAGCAGCACCTCCAGCAGCTATCCTATTGATCCCCCCGTGTTGTGTGGAAGCTGCGTTTCATCCGATGACGATTGTCCCCCTCCCCGATCCCCAACTGGGGCTGATGTTTCTTTTTTCAGCACATTAGGTTGCAGCCTTAGGGGTGCTTTGACCAGTGGATCAATGGCTCTCGCGCTCTTGTCACCATTCATTTGGAGTGAGCGAGCGCTGGCTCCAGTCCTCGTCTGCCGCTGGCCCTCCTCTCACCTGGCCTCCCCTCTCTCCCTCTCTCCCTGAGCTCCCCTGACAGCTGGCTGCCACCACCGGCAGCAGACAGACGACAAGTCCTTGGGCTCCACAAACGCATGCACGCCCTCCACAAACACACGCATCTGGATGCTGACGCCATGCAGCCCCACTTTTGTTCCCCCCCCCCCCCCCCCTCCACGGTTCCTCCACCCCCTTCTACTTGTCTGTCTCTGGTGCTCTTGTTCTCTGTCTGGGTTTCGCAGCCTCTTCCTCTGGTCTCTGGAGTCAGGAAGGAGCAGATCATCCAGTTGGAGGGGAACCAGCTGTGGGCCAGAGTGGCTCCGACGTCAGCTCGTGATCCAGCATGTAAGCACTCCTGCTCCAACCAGCTATCCACATCGGGGAACACACAGCTAAGTTAGATCGTCACAGAATAGAAGTCTTTCATTCGATCAAATATGATGTGAGAAAAGTACGGATACAAAATAAGGTTTTCAACTTCTGTTACGTGCAGGAAAACCGGATCAAACTGCTTTTACTGCAACATTAAGACTGTTTACTATTCAGGAACAACAAGCGCTCCTAAATATCCCCACTAGTTATTGTGCCCTTGTGCTATACAGAACATATTGCACTGTATGTAAAAATGAACAAACATCGGCTGGGCGTCAGCCATCGACGAGGAGGCTTGTTTTATCGCCTGTACTTTATTACAGTTTGCCATCTGCACGGAGGTATGTTAATAGCTAGCTGCGACTATTTACACATATGAAAAAGTACATCCATCTGCCATGTTCCGCCAATCTCACATGAATCAGTCCCGCCTTCCCCTAAGAACAACTGCTGTTTATTCACAAGGTGACAGGCAGCACGAAAGCCTGGCGACACCTGCACCTTACATCCTGCCGTCTGACATATGTGAACCTCGCACAACACACACATGTACACACAGAAACATCTCACATCCGTCCTATAGCACACCCTCTCCATCACCACGTCTCTCAAGGTTACAACACACACTATGTCTCGGCCCCCCCTTTGTTTTGAGAGGATTCATATGGAGAGGCACTCGTGTCAAATGAGCAAGAGCCTATCAATTCTAATCAGTCAAAAAAGGGATTATGAGGTTAATTACTTATATAGTCATTTAGGTTAATTCCTTAGCCAGGACTTGGCTTACATCTCTACAAGGTGACAAAGCCTGGCTTGGTACACTGGGCCATTTAAGGCAACCACCAGATCCATAGCAATTACTATCTCGCAGAAATACTGTATACACATTCCTTATAACGTGACAGAGAAAGGCCTCGAGGAAAAACTAAGATGCTTTTAACAGCAGCAATAATCAAATAAAATACGGTTATGCATAACGTGCTCGACTCTGCATCGAATTACAGCTTCTTTCTGCCGTACATATCAGCGCACTTTATTGGATGAATAATAACAATCCATATAAACTAAATATCGGCGAGGAAACTGGAAGATAAATCTTGATTATGTACACAAAAACATCCCTGGCTGCAGTGTGTACACGCCGAGCATTATGCCATAAGTGTGGGGTAAATCACCCTCTGTGAAAATGTATGGCCCCGCATCAGTCATAGCAATAATCTCACTAATCGCTGCTTTCTGGAGCAACAACAACACAAATAGGGAAGCTTTACTCAGGGCTGACAGGCGGCTAAAGAGGCAAGCACACAGGAGAGTAGTGTGCTTTTCTTCACTATACCTTACACCAAAAATATAAAAAATGTAATCAAATAAAATTCATTTTTGATGTTTGATTACAAAAAGTATGTCACTTTAAGGCCCTGAAAAACGTGATTTAATACAGAAACTAAAAATAAAGAAATATTAATTTCTATAACAATAGCAATATTGATACAAATAATAATAATAATAGAAAAAATATTGATACAAATAATAATATTAATTATGATATTAATACTCATACTAGTAATAGGCAAGGCAAGTTTATTTATATAGCACCTTTCAACACAAGGCCATTCAAAGTGCTTCAGAAAATGGCATTTAAAATCAGTCATTAAAAAGAAAAGATAATAAAATCAACATTAAAAGAAAAAATACATGGATAAAAGTTACAGTGCAGTTTAAGATGTGAATAGTTCAATTAAAAGCAGCGACAAAAAGAAAAGTCTTCAGTCTGGATTTAAAAGCAGGTTTCTGGCAGTTTGTTCCAGATACTTGGAGCATAATAACTGAACTAATACTAACTGGTCATGTATGATAATGAATTCTCTTTTCAGCTTTGATTTAGTTTGATTATGAAACTGTAGTCATGGAGAAAGCCGCTCAGCCCCAATCTGTTACCTAACATGAGAAATGCACCGTGTCAGCGCAGTAACCGGAGCAGGTGGAGTACAGTGAGCTGGTCGGAGGTGAGGGAACATTAAGCATTAATCCCCACCTGACACTAATACTTGATGTATGATTGACCCTGAGGCAGGACACTGCACATTACAATCTGGGCCATATGGCAAGACATTAGCCCTTCAACCCTCCAGCAGGATAATCTCTCCGTTCTGGCAATGCTTTTTCTTCACAGATTTCTTCGCACAATAATTGCATGACAGTATTAACGTATCGGGACAGATTTAGAACCCTGCGTCACTGCAAGGGAGGAGCTTTGCAAAGGAAGGAAGGAAACGTAATCTGTGATCAAGAAGGCCAGCACACACACGGTATATAAAGACATTTTACAAGTGTTATTTTAAAAGTTGTATTTTGTAGGGACACATGACAGGTTAAGAGTGTTTAAAAACGAGTGTATTCTTCATCCGGGCAGCTGAGGCACCCTGGAGAAGACACACTTACAGTAAATACATTTTATTCACAAACAGTTTTAAAAATATTTGTTTAATTGGTATACATATTGGAGTTAAATGAAATAGAACACACCGATAAACTAACCGAAGCTTGGGAATAAAGGCCCTGACACTAAGCAGAACGTATTTAAAATATAACATGTCTAGAATTGTATAGATTACATGTATTCTACAGAAATATACATATTGTACATATTGTACATATACAACAATATGTAACACAAACCAAGTACCCTAAAACTGGTCTGGCCCTAACTACTAAATGGTCTCAACATATTATAATATTATTCTAAACATGGGTTTTAAATATATATATATGTATATAATACATTATAAACAAAGACGGATCACAAGAGAAGATAATGGTATGAATAAAGCCGGCTGACAGTCCCCCAACACCTTCTCCCTCCTTGATTCCCACTCTCCCCCCCCTGACCCTTTGAAACACTCATCCAGCCTCCCTGAAACCACTGTCACAACCCCCCTCCAAACGATACACACACAACACGGCTACCAATCCCCGCAGCCCCACACACACACACACACACACACACACACACACACACACACACACACACACACACACCACACACACACACACACACACACCACACACACACACACACACACACACACACACACACACACACACACACACACACACACACACACACACACACACACACACACACACACACACACACACACACACACACACACACACACACACACACACACACACACACACACACACACACACACACACACACACACACACACACACACACACACACACACACACACACACACACACCACAACACACACACGAATACGCTCACCAGCATCAAGCTGTCCCCCCCCCCCGAACCCTTCAATCCCCCAGCCCTGAAACACTAGTCCTCCTGAAACTTCAGCCCTCTCCGCTGCAGCCCCACCTGGTAATGAACAAATTCACTGCGCATTACTCTGGACTTGATCTCTAGCAAAATAGTGCTGGAACAAACAATTTGGTTTTGTCAACACCTTTCTCTGGACTCCTCCATCAATGTCAGAGGTCCAAATTTAAACAGCAAAGTGCATTTGACTGCAGGACCCTGAGCTGATTAGACTTCCCAGCTCAGCGAATTGCTCTGGACAGGACGGCAGCTCTGATTGCTAACCCGGCTTGAAAATAGTCTCCGCTGCCCGGGATTAGCATGAATATTTTGATATAGATCGATAAGCAATCTCCACTCCATAAGAAATGCCGGCAGCCTTCATTTGGCTGATCAAAGGCACATCAGCCGCCGGGCGACAGCTGGCTATTGTTTTTCAGCTCGGCCTATGTTGAGGGAGCGAATCCACGGGAGGAATCCACAAGCACGGCCCCAGCTCTCTTCCCACCTAATCGTGGAAACAATCACTGCTTCACAGGATCCCATCTCCCAGGGCTGAGGACACTCAAATGAGGGAGGCAGAGGGCCGACGCAGGGGGGACAGAGTTCATTACAGAGCCGTGGTCTCACACCGCTCGCTGCTGACCCGGAAGGAAAGGAGGGTCAGCAATCTGTCTGCTTATCTTTCCTGCACCTAAACGCACCTCATTGGATTAGACACTACACTGACCAAGGGGTCGAGGTTGATCACACTATATGTTTGGGGGGTCGCTAAGGGAGAGTCTGGTTTTCATACCATATGTTTACATCCAGTGGGAGCTGCATGTGGATAGGGGGCGCAAAGAAAGTTACACAAGGTGACACAATTCATCAGCAAGCTTCCATCTGTAGCGTCCCTAGATCAATGGGCACATAAAGTAGTGCAAGAGTGAGCCCTTAACCAGGACATGAGTTAGCATTTTAGCACTTCCAGGCTCCCTTCATTTGAAGTCTGTGTTTAATACAAGCTTACGGTAGTTTCATGTTTCATTCTATGATATAAACCCACATCAGTAGATACCCCCCTGGTGAAGCGTTCAAGTTTCTTAAACATACGTTGTTAACATGTGACTAAGTGAGACTAAAAGTCATCACAGGATATTAGCCGCCTTTAGCCTAGCGGTGGAGTTATGCAAGCGTTATGTAGTGTGTATAGCATGACGTTAGCCATCAACTTCGGTCCCGCTTTAACTATTTTAAAAGTTAATCTGTGGAGATTACCCTGCTTCACAAAACACGTAAGTATCCTACAGTAAATGTGTGTTTACAACAGATCTTATTTCCTGCATTATTCCAAATTCCAATATGAAACAGCTATTGCTTTTAGTCGGGGGAGCCCTTGCAATGCTAACTTCAGGGTCATCAATGCACCACTCTATACCCACTAGCCACCCCCCAAATATAAATGTCTGTCCAGCATATCCTCCCCAACACCAGCGACTGGACTGATCACTCACAACACTAACCCCACTGATTTGCCAGACCCCATAAAAGGGCGCAGGTGTGACCCGGGCATTTAGTAGTTAACTGGTGCGGAGTGAGACCACACGCCTCCGACAGACCGGAGGCAGCCACACAGGACCAATATGAGAGGTGGAAAAAGACTATGGCGGGGAATAGTGCACCAATTGTAAATTACAGGTTTAATTCATTAGGAAGTGTCACTTTATTCCAGGGCAGCCTGAGCAGGCCGATTAAAAAGTGGTAATCAGGATTAATTAGGAGAATATATATGTGAGGATTAGCAGGCCTATCCCCTGCGTGCCCCAGCAGCTCTCCCTCCCAACATGCATCTCTCTCTCCTCTGTTACCCTCTGCCTGGGGAGAATTCGGCTTTGCTGCCCTCTTTCTCACAATCTCCTCTCTCTATTAACCAGTCTCTACACTCCACTTCTCCACCGACCTAACACAACCTCTGATTAGTCATGAACTGGATTTTTAGCTACGGCTCAGGTCATGTCTTTTTTGCGTTGAGGCAGAGCTTTATGCATTTGTAGGCCTTTCAGGGGGAACTATTTCGACTTGATTCCATCAGATAACTTAATCAAAGATTGTGTGAAATAAAAAGCCAAGTCATATTGCTTCTGTGTGACGATACATTCACGATTTTCAGATTCTGTCATGTGGATTTGGTTCCATGTTGGGCCGACAATGGAAAAAGCTTTCATCGTTTTTGTTTTTTTTGGTTGTATTTTGCAAATATCCACGTGTTAGGAGTCAAGTACATAATGCCTAACACAAGTTATACTTAAAAATGATTAAAAGGATATCAAAGAAGACTCAAAAGCACAAATCAAACTTGTTTTACTTTGACTGCATTGACCTTACTGCAATTACTTGATATATATTTTGTCTTTTTTATCTGCTTCTAAAAAGGGGCACTTTACTGGCTACAATGTAAGACTGAAAGGACTTAAATCTGTAAAACGTGTTTGTTTCCCCGTATGTAATCATCTATTTACATTATTGATTACCTATTCATTTATTCATTTACAACATTAAAGTAAAAATATAGCACTAAAGCGTCTGCAGGATGAACGGGGGATAGATGCAGAACAGATGCATAATGGGAGACTTTAACACTAACAACCACTCGATGTCATCTAACATTTCACTCAGGCCCCCTCTGGCCAGATTTATTACTGAAATCTGGTTTATCACAGTGTTTATATTATTACTTCAACATGTTTCAGTTAACATAACCTTGAATCACTGCGGTTCAAGTGCGAGGATGGGCTGTTTTGCTTGCGGTGCAGCCCATCATTGATGTTAGCAGATGACGCATGCCCTTCTCTCTGGCACCGGCTCAGACCAGATCTTTCATCCTGCTCGAGAGCGGTCGGGCGGACCTTAGCATTTGAATATAAACTCAACAACCAGGGTTTATTTTTTATTTTGATTCAATAAGAAAATAATATCGCCAGCCGTGTTTGAGGGGAAGATAAGATTTGGTATGTGGTTACAACAATTTGACTTTCAGGTGGACTCCTTCAAGAGCAGGATTGTAGAATATAAACACATGTCAAAACACGTAAAAATGTTTCGCACATATCGACAAGTTCACTTTAAAGCCTGTTGGATGTGACTCAAATCAGCAGACCACACACGATGCATAACAAAGCAATACAAAATGGACTTTTGTAGATGTTTGTATTGCTTTGTATGGCATGCCAACTCTGTCTTTGCACACCTCTAACCATAACTGAAATATTAATTATCTTCCCCGACAGTACCAAGACGTTACTGTTAACTGAACCTCGACCAGCGGATGGACTTCGACAGGCACTAAACAAGTCAGGAAGTGTCTATTAGATACAATCAACCGTGATACATTATAACCAGTTTAGATATTTCCTCCTCATCCAATACTTGAAAACACAGTTTACTTCACTGTGCAATGTAATGATTTCCGTGGATCTGAAAACAGGTCTGGGTGAAGCTGAGGACTTAAATAATAGCAAGAGTGGTATTGAACCTCTTCGGGGAAGATCAAATGCAGCTTTCATTAGTTTAGTACAGCGCCAGGGCTCATTGATGACTTGTCAGACAGTCTTCCCTTCAATACGCAGCGAGAGGCTCTAAAAATCATCCTTTCACTGAGCCCTCTCGGCTGTAAATTCAGCCCCGCTCAATACTGCACCCCCCCCCCCCCCATCTCTAAACCTCCATTATTTCTTACCATGGATTAACCCTATGCAGCTGATCAAAAGGAAGCTTCTCCGTGTATCTGCGGAGGCCCAGACCCCTCCATCCATTAGCCACTCATAATGACATCTTCAACTTATTGTTATGGAGAAATCCATTGTTTGTCCACAGGTACCATATTTAGTGGGAGAGCATGATCTTCTGGAGGATTAAGGAAATGCTTCAGGGGGCTTCGCTGCTCTTCAGAGAGAAGGAGGAGGAGGAGGGTGATGGGGTTGGGAAAGAGGAGGGGTGAGATTGCTTCACAAAATCAGGGATCTTATGCACCTTTTGTGGGGTGAGACTGTTTCCAATTAAGACGGCATGAGCAGCACAATATCACATTGTCACGCAGTAAACAGAGCTCTGCTTCCCACAGCAATGGGATTGCTTCCCCCGTGAGGAGCTAATGACTGTGTCACTGCCCTATTTCCCTGCTCCGTCTGAACAACTTAACAGACGTAACCTGAAAGCATCAAAGCGCGCCAAAAGACCCCCAGATACTGATCATATTTAGGCGGCGTGTTCCAGATTTGACCTGTGCATGACTACGATCCGTACTCGTTCCCGCTGCATTAGGCTGTCCTTGTGTTTGAAGTGTACTTACAGTAAATATGATACATACACCAGGGCTAAAAGCTTTACATAAAACTGTCTTCAAAGAGCATATTAACCCATCTTTGTTTACAAGAGACAAGACGGAGAAAAAGACAATTTGGCACAATGGTCGTAAAATGCGCTGCTCCCCACCTCGCTGGCACACACACACACACACACACACACATGCGCGCCAGCACACAGTCTGGAGACATAATGCAGACAGGGCTAAATCACTGGGGACAGCAGCATTTAAGAAGGAGTGTCACATTTCTATGTGATAAATAGCAGAGATTGATTTGACCTCCCAGCCAGGTCCTGCAGTTTACTTATACAAAAGTTAAGAAAAATGGAAGCTCGGGCTCTCTGGGGATAGGAAGGAAATCGGATAGCCTGCTGAGGGTTTAAGGGCCGCAGCGGTCCAGCGGGGGTCAATATGGCTCTGCTATTCGGCCAACTCTCTACCGGCTCTACTGCAAGGCGAGAGGACGGACCCTCGAACACCTCCAGCTGTTATCTCAAAGCTGACGAGCAACAAAGAGGAGAGGAAGGTCAAAGAGTTTTTGTTACCAGTTCCTTCTAGCTTTTGCATTATTCACAGTAACCTCATATTCCAAAGTAATCCGTTTTCCCACCTTGCTTCAGAGGTCAAACAGACAATAGTTGTGGTTGAATAGTTATGTTTTGCTTAGGTAGGTTCCTGACAGAGTGACATGACCCGGAAGTTCCTCAGTTGCAGCCATGATAAGAGCTGTTCAAATTCTCTCGATGCCCCCAATGCTTCCTTTATGGCTTTAATTATGAAAGGAAAATAATGGTTTCAGTGAAGCACCATGGCCGCTGACGGAAACAACCGATAGTGACCGACTAACGCAGATCACAGATGTTTCAGTGCTAATTGTTTAATGTAATATGTTTGAATGGTGATATGCAGACTAGTTGATAAGGAAAGCTAACAAGTATTGGTTACTTTACATTAAGCAGTATGTATTCAAATATCTTTGAACAACCATACTTATTGGGATTTATGTCAGGCGGGCGGGATCTAATACGTATGAGGGCGGGATCTAATACGAGTGGACGGGGACGGGGACGGGTGCAAGCAAACAGAATCACCGTCCTTGTTTATTTTAATTAAGACCGTGGTATATTTGTGTCACTGTTGTCTACGTTATTAAGCCCACGTGAAACAACATGATACAACCTATTGAGCAAAGTTTCTAGATCCACCCTCAGCAGTTATTCTACAGAAAGCTGTATTGAGACACACCTAAATAACATCTGCTGGTGCATCATAAAGCGCACTTGTCTTTTCCTAAGTCCTCATGTACTCTCCTTGTTCCTTTCCACCGAGTTTTCCAGAGATCCGTAAACAACAACACATCTCAGGATCTGCCTGGAGGGCGGGAAACAAGAGTAGATACCAGCAGGTGTAAAGTAAGATCCTAATTTTGAGCACATCACCGGAAGGCAAACTGCTTCTTCCTCCTCTTTTACAGCACATATATGCAACCATAAACAGGGGGCGGTGTCTCTGTAAGCATTTACAGTGACATAAGGAGAGGAAATTGGCTGAGACACAGGGCAAAAATGTATGTACGTCTGGCACCCAGCTGCAGGACGAAAGCTCCTGAAACACAGTCTGCCACGCTGAACCAACCACATCTTGTACCAACCACATCTGAACGCTTTACCTCAAACGACGCACCTGTACCTCTCATATCTCAGGAACACCGAAGGTAGGGTGTCAGTACCTCAGAGACTGAAGCATAATTGGAGAGAGTGGTCCACCTCAACAGGATCAAAAACACACAGAAGCGGCTCGGAAACAGCAACATGTGGTGCCCATAAAGCCCACATCCTCTTCGGAGTAATTATATTGCTACAGCCACATGAATTATCAATGACGCAACAAGTAGTGACAACATCTTCAAAATATGTCTGCCACACCAAACAGGAGCTACCAATTTAGGAGACTCCAGTTTCCATGACGGTGAGTGAGGGCTGACGTTAGTGTTGAGAAGGTCCAAAGAGTTATCTGTGTATCCGTCTGCCAAACACCGACTGGACATCCACTACCAACTTATATGGCGCCATGTCCTTCAGCTTTAACCCGGAAGCAACTTCATTGTTCAGCATGTGCTTTATATAATCAGAACGTTTTGCTCTCGTTATTACTGGCTGCAACTTCACTACTCGGACTGTAACACCGCTGTTGAGAGAATATATATAATGTTTAATGCTAGGACCTGTTGCTATTGCTCGTATATGTTCTTATTTCTTTATAATACTGTTCAGTGTTTACCGTGGATGTGTGCTTATGTTATGCCCTTTTTGTGCTAGCCGCTGGGAGGCTGCGGCGCAGTGGAGTAGTGTGTTGGTGTTCGGATCAGGGGAGCACAGGTTCAAACCCCACTGCAGTCAGCATGTCGTTGTGTCCCTGAGACACTTCACCCCAAATTGCTCCTGTGGGGATTGCCGACAGTATTGAGTATGTAAGTCGCTTTGGATAAAAGCGTCTAACAAGTAACATGTAATGTAATATGTTAGTTTAAAGGTGGGGTAGGTAAGTTTGAGAAACCGGCTCGAGATCGCTAGAATTTGAAAATACACAACCGGAGAAAATCTGCCACTTCCTTATAGAGCCCCTCCTCCAACACACACGAACGCGCACATGACCAATGAGGGCACGAGATAAATGTGTGCCCCGATGGAAGGCTGACAGGCAGCTAGGCCGTCCAATCCGTTTAGGCCGCTAAACGGATTGGTTGTACTTTTTACAGTATTACGGCTTCCACAGATGACATTTTTTTATGGATTTGTTGTCAAAGCACTTCAGATATTCATTGCTATCGGGATGTTAAGAGCATTCCATGGAATATAACAAAAAGTGTATCTCGAGCCGGTTTCTGAAACTTACCTACCCCACCTTTAATAATCGTATGTTTGCCTTTTGCTGTAACATTTCCCCGCTGTGAGACACATACCGGATATTTGACTATGTCTGCAAGTCATGCAACAAACACTTCTAATTACACAAAATATGACTTTCCTAATATGTGATTTAACAAAGATATAGCCTCATTGTCTTTCATTTTTGCACAAAGTTCACACACGGTTAGCACTGCAGGGAAACGCTGGAATGCTATTGACTGCCCAGCTTGCTTTCCTCTGAACTCTGCAGAGCGGAGGGAAAGCAGCCAGTGATGAACGATGGCAGCACAGTCAATGAAAAATCAACTGGGAAGCACAAAGCTCTTAATGCTCAGCCATATTGGCTGCTGACGGGAGCAAATAACATCAGCATAGCACTTACAGAGACCAATCATACATTTCCACCAGCAACGACACTGGTTCTGGACCGCAATAAATTCTTCCCCCTGATTAAACAGTAAATTCTGCATGCCTATCAGGGTCCCATTAAGTGGGGGGCTGCTTTCAAAAACACCATTAATCAAGCGCGAGATATGGAGGGAAATATCAGTCATCGATTGTAACTGCTTATGACAGTTTACACAGCTTTATATCTGCAGGGAGTGCTCGCTGATCTATCAATTACCAGCAGCCCTTACCGCATGCTAATTGTGCATTTTCCCCTCTAATGCATTTGCACTGTTATCTTATAGGCTAATGAAACCAAACAAATCAATAAATATAAATTATACATGCAAAGATGTACTGCTGTGAACATAAAGCCTCTAATTAATTGCACTTGATTAATTTATATACTTTAATTATCTCTTGGAGCTGCAGATGGCATAAATATCTGGACAATCTGCTTATTGCTATGTCAGTCATAAAACGGCAGACGCAGTGAAACTATTAGGTGAGGCTAGCTTTGTCACTGGAAAACACACAGTTGCTGACATAAAAAAGCCTCGCCTCTGAATAATTTAAAGAGAGCAAATTGCCAGACAATGCAGGGCTCGGGTCTGCTGTAATTTCTGCGCTGGTTTGTTACGGTCCATGTTGCATGAGTAGAGCGAAACTCACCAATACATGTTCAGTTTCCATGTTTCTGTTAAAGGTTGGATTGAAAGCGTTTTAGTACACATGTAATCAGTGAATTACAGGTACAGGGAAGCAGAGCATCAAATAGAGGAATCATATCTGCTGAAATGCATATTTAGAGTAAAACAAGTCTGCAAAACGGCCCAGTTTCACTTGAAAACCGATACGACACTTCATTTGAGCCTTAAGAGGTCAGTGTGTTAGGCATGTGTGCAGTATGTAGTGAGCACTTCTGTTCAAACAGCCTGTTAGCATTGTTAGCATTCTTCATTTAAACCAATTGCTTCACCACAAGCTTGCGTGTGTCTGCATTGCGAAGAAAAACACCACTCCATGTTATTTCAATACAATGCAGCAAACCCACGTTGCAAAAGCATCGATGTTGGTCTGCCGTGATTCAGGATGAAGAGGAGTTGTCTTTGAGGGTGCAGCAGGGGAAAGATAGTGAGGCTTCTGGGGGTTTACATCTTGATGCTGCTAATGAGGGTGTTTTTAGTATAATTACCCCAACAGGGTGCTTGGCAGTATAATTACCAGAAAGACATTACAGAGGAACATTAGTGTGTCCAGGTACAGTAAATATGTCGAGATGCAAGGTGACTTGTTCTGCCCTTTTTCCAAGCTGAATCTTTTCTGAACATAGCTGTTGTTTTACGAAGAAGGACCAGTGTTACAAAGGGACTTACAGTTAAGACATTCACAGGTTTCCCTTTTACTGCTTTACATCTGCACGTTTTCCATATGTAACTGGATAATGGCTCTGTGAGTATTTGGACTTGCAATATGGTGTGTCCAGTTATGTGAGTGCCTTTAAAATGTACAAGTGGGAGTCCAAACAATGGAGATTTTATAGCAGAGACTCAAACTGCAGCAAATCAGCTGCTCACAGTTGAATGTACTTTATGAAGTAAGCGAATACCTGGCAGGGATGTCTAGCACTTTTGTGTAGGCGACTCCAGACATATAGTTTAAACCACATGAATGCCACAATGCCTGTAAAAACACCTGGACACCTTTTTGGCCTCAACTTCAAACATTGCACTCTATTTACCCTCGCAGACCTTTTATGTGGTCAGTTTTAAAAAATAATTATCTCATCCCAGCTGAATGTGTGGGAGGCTGTGGCTAAGTGGATAGTGTGCTGGACTTCGAATCAGGGGGTAGCAAGTTTGAGTCCCACTGCAGTCAGCATGTTGTTGTGTCTCTGGGAAAGACACTTCACCCCAATTTGCTCCTGTGGGGATTTGCCACAGTACTGAATGTATGTAAGGCACTTTGGATAAAAGCGTCTAACAAGTAACATGTAATGTAATGTGTTAGTTTAACACTAGAACCCCAAGAGATTTCTTATACCTAAAACCGCCACCGGGGTCAAATTGACCCAGTATTAGAATGCATTGATTTTCAAGGTAAAAATATTGCTTTAAAAAGAAAAATGGTCCTGTGGTATTGGTATTTTGACAATCAATTTTGTTAAATTGTTTCGTTTATTAACGGTACAACATAGCGTTTCGTGAGGCGGTTGTCGTTGCTCAGTCTCCCGTGAGCGGGAGCGCGCTCCTTCACTACAGACTGTCGCTATCAATCTATCTATCTCTCTCTCAATCTATAAGGAACCCAGTAGACAAAAGGCGTTGCTATAGCAACACGTCATGTTTGTTTACATACAAAATCAATAGCGGGAAAAGGGGTGGGGTCAATATGACCCGCTTGGCGGAAATAGGTATAAATGGCAATTTTGTTGGTGATTTCTTTAATCTGACTTCATATTGACACTTTTTAACAACATAGGGTGCTACATAACACACTTTCAGGAAAAGTCACGGACTGGGAGACTTTAATATTTTATTGAAAAAAAGTTACATCCAATATAAAACAGCTCTGGGTCAAATTGACCCCGTTGGCGGTTCTAGTGTTAATAATCGTATGTTTGCCTTTTGCTGTAACATTTCCCCGCTGCGAGACACATAACGGATATTTGATTATGTCTGCAAGTCATGCAACAAACACATCTAATAACACAAAATATGACTTTCTTAATATGTGATTTAACACACAGCCTCATTGTCTTTCCTGTTCCACAGTATTGAGTATGTAAGTCGCTTTGGATAAAAGCGTCTAACAAATGACATGTAATGTGTGGCGTCTGCAGCAGGTATGGAGATGTTATGTGTGCACACGGTGCAGATGGGTGGATGCAGGTCAAGGCTTTGTAACCGGTGGAGGTTGTTGAGTTGTAGTGTTGTTTATACGCTGTTAAGTGCGGAGGAACTGGAAAAGAAAGCCCACTGGAAATAAAAAAACAAGCTGAAGCTCATGTGTCACATCAAATAAGTCATGTTATAAACAAATAAACCTCATTCAAATGTAGCATTATTTTGATTCTGAGCAATATACAGTAAATGTACTTACCTCTCCGTTTGCATATGTCCTTGTGAGTGTTGGCTGTGAAATGTTAAGTCCCGCTGAATTCCTCTACTTTCGTTGTGTTTGGTGATTAAATTGATGGATGAAAATATAAGTCCTGTTTGACCACACACAACCTCCATAAAGTAATACACCACAGCCATATAAACAGAATTTGGGGGGAGAAGCACAATTCCTCAGACAGTGTGTCTTTACTTTATCTTCCTCCCCTCAGAGCGGAGACTTTTAATCATCCCGATATGATTTAGTCACTTTTAAACAATAATGATCACGGAAGGAGCGTCATTTGGGAGGAGGTGATCAATCAGAAGCTCATTCAGCTTTAATTCATGTAGATGCACACCTAATACTCATTACAAAGATGCAATTTCCAGCCAGTCAGCGTAGATTAATGGGGAAGCATCTCTGCTCGTGTTCCTCTGCGCAGCGCCATGCCTCCAGCACGATGGATGACTTTCATACAGACACACCGCTCCACAGGCTCATTTGTTTAATAGACATGCTTATGACAAACTGGTAAACTGAAAACATCGTAGGACGATCAAAATGACACAGAGCAGAGTTTTTCTTATGGTTTTATTGTTTTTGTATGATGTATTAACAGGTTTGAGACACACATGTTTCCATCCCAAAGAAATTCAGAAAACATGTTTTACCATCCTTAGAAATCTGTATATCAATTGTGCTTCCCTAATAATATGTGTTAATATTAGGGTTGCAAAGGGGCGGAAAGTTTCCATGGGAAGTTAAGCTGGGGAATTTAGGAAATATTCGATACAAAATTAAACAAAAAACATGACATTTCAACAGATTTTTTTTTTTTTAAAGTAGAACAGAACAACTTTTAATTATTTTATTGAACAATTATTTTGTTTAATTGAAGAACGAAAACAGGAATGTTGAGTTAAATATTACTCATCTGTGCATGTGATGGAGGAATCGAGGGGGTGTGGTCTCAATAGCCATGCAGTAAGTAGTGTGCTATGACATGGATATTCAAGTGTACTTGAATGGCATCTGTTTGTTTTACTCAAGATTATGCTAAAATTAACTTTCCCCAACTATATTTAAGTTCCCTACGAAGAGCCAACCTTCAATTTAGAAAATCCCCGTTTATTCGCTTAGAAAGTTTCCATCTTTGAAAATTCCCAGAATTTTGCAACCCGAGTTAAGATTATATATTTTCCAAGTTAAAGTGTTGAGATTTAGGGCTTCAAGATTATTTATTTATTTTATGGAAATGTTTTTTATTTCTGAGTGCATTTTTACAAAGACATTTCCGTTTAGATTGTTTCCAAGTGTCCAACAGATATAGTTTAACATTTCATTCTAATTATTTGTCATAACGTTGGAACAATGTATGATTCAGGACATATGTCTTTATGTCTTTATTAGGATCTCCATTAGCACTAGCATGAGCATTGGCTATTCTTCCTGGGGTCCTCACTAGGGCTGTGCATCTTCACTGGTCTCACGATTCGATTACGATTATCCTGTCAACGATTCGATTCGGTTCGATATCCCGGTGCATCTCGATTCATACCAATGCGTTGCATCCTCAATTTTCTAGATTACTGCACATGGCTTATTTTTCATCAATGCATACATGCAGTCAATACATATGAACTCTCTTTTTATTATTTAGAAAGTGCTTCAGAAATCAATAACATAAATGTCTTGACATTCATTTATAAACCAAAATAAATGAATTGTATAGGTCTAGCCTCCGTGTGTGAAGTTGTTCCATCCTCAAAAACAAAAAGCTAATGCTTCTGCAGTCTAGCTGCAGCTTCTAGCCACGGCCTTCTGTTAAGAAAGGACACTGAATGTCCTGAATGAGGCATCACACACAGGACGTGAGTCTGAACACAGCAGACAACAGGAGTATTTACAACAGCATATACAAACTAAAATACTGCATGTGGGTGCACACTTACATTCTCTGTTTTACTGTTACATAAATCCAATGAATGAAAGATAAAATTAGCTTCATTATATCTCAGTGATTAAGTGAATAATAAAGTTTCTATCGGGTCACTATCAGCATGTCACTCATTATTTTCAGGGAGGGGGCGGGGCTTGGAGGAACGGAGAGGAGACGGTGATCGCGGAAGCTTTTTTCCTCCTGCCTTCACAAACTGACACACGTATATATCATCTGAAAATTGCTAGAGGACATTCATACTCTGCAATCCAAGACTTAATTAAATCCACCAAAAACCTGACATGATTGTAACGCGATTATTTTTGAAAAACATAAATCCCTGTCTGTGTCTCTGAGCCGCAGCAACATGGAGTGATTCAGAGCGGGTCCTTCTGCTGTGGGTTCTGGACTGGTGTTCTTGTGTTGGTGGATAAAGCAGACTGCTCCGTGTTCGGTGTTGCTGTGCCGCTGTCACGTATGTTCCCTGATCTCTGCGTCACCGACCGATTTGATATTAAAGTGACAGAAAAAACGTTATAGTAAAGCCGCGGCCGGAAAATCAGGAAGCAACGTTACTACTCTATAACCGATTATCTTCCGTCACTGCATCGAGACCGAATCGTCCACGTCCGCATCGCAATGCATCGTAGAAACGATTATTTTCAACACCCCTAGTCCTCACACACTCAAGACATACATACAACAAAATTAAAACAGCTCATAAATTTCATACAATGTACAGTGAAATTAAGTGAAAACTAAAATGGTCATCCAATTATCGCCATCCTAAGGCCAAACAAAAGTAAATACAAATAAGTGTACATAATAAAATATGCATACATAGCCACAGGCACAGTTCAAATTTACTTTGTAATACTTAAATATGTTTTTTACTTGAGAATTTTCCTGAATGATGTGAAACGGTAAAGAGTTCCAGCTGATCATGGCTCTGTACATGACTGTTTTCTGTCCCATATTTGATTTAGAATACAAACCATCCTTCTATTGTATGTCGTGTTTGATAGTTATGTTGTGCATATTGCGCTATAAACCTTTGTGATAATATATCTGGTGAGTGAGTCACTGTAATATTTCTGACAAAATGTAATAAAATATAAGTTGACCTCTGTCTGACTGTTAACCATTTCAGTGTCTCCAGCATTTCAGTGACTCTGGTTCTGTAGGAGCACTGCGGTGTATGCCGTGCTGCCTTATTTTGTGCTACTTGTAGTTTGTTTAAATCTTTTTCAGCAGCACTAGACCATATAACCAAGCAATAATCAAGCTGCGACAGAACCAAAGCATCCAAAACGTGTCTACTGACATCCATAGGCAAATATTTTACAATTATTTTTACAAGTGACACACCCCACTATCAATTTGTTTAGACCAAGATAATTTATGATCCAGGGTTATACCTACCAATTTTGTCTCCTTGACCTGTTCAATTTCAATATGGTTTAAATGTAGTTGCAATTTTGGTTCACCTTTTAACTGATGATTTGATCCTATTAATAACGATTTTTATTCCCCCGCATTAAGTACCAACTTATTATTTATGACCCACTCTGATATCAGTAGTAGATCTTTATTCATAACATTTGTCAACTCTCTTGTAGTTGATGCTGCATAATATATTGTTGAGTCATCTGCATACATTACAATTTTAGCTTTTTCTAACACTAATGGTAGGTCATTTGTAAAAATAGAAAATAAAAGTGGTCCCAAACAACTACCCTGAGGTACTCCACAAGTGACTGTTTTCATCTTTGAGAGACTTCCATTAAAAAAAACAGTTTGACTTTGATTTGTCAGGTAACTTTCTAACCACCTCAGCGTTTCAAAATTAAAACCATATTGTTCCAGCTTGTGTAACAACAAAGAATGGTCAATGACATCAAAAGCAGAACTAAAATCGAGTAGTACTGCACCCACTAACTTCCTATTATCTAGTTTGCCCTTCCAGTCATCTGTCATTTGTGTTAAAGCGGTGCATGTGGAATGGCCAGGTCTGTAAGCATGTTGATACAAAGTATTAAGTTTGTTACCTTCAAAGTAGTTTTGTATTTGATTACAAATTATTCTCTCCATTATCTTTGCTAATGCTGGTAATAAACTTATTGGACGGCTATTTGTACCAGAAAATGGTCCAGCTGGATTTTTTGCAAGTGGAATAATTGTTGCTATTTTCCATGCCTGTGGGCAAATACATTTATCAATACTCAAATGTATAATATGACAGATAGGCTCAGCAACAAAATTAGCAACATATCTAAGAAAATGTACCAACTAAATTATCCACTCCTGGTGGTCATTTCATTTACCTAGTAGACATTCAATATCTTTAATTGTCACTTTTTCTATTTGAAATGTACACTTCTTATTTTTCATAATTAAATCCTTTATTAGAAATGTGGAGTTACTATTTATAGTTTGATTCATATTTCTCCTCAAATGTTTTACTTTATCAAGAAAATAATCATTCGGATGATTAGCAATTTGTACTGGTTTTGTCAAAAATGTCCCATCCACCTCAAGATATGTTGAGGTGGATTTCATGCCATTCACTAAACTCCACAGTTTTTTCTTGTCATCCTTTATCTGTTTTTTCTTTTTATTTAATGCTGTAACATAATTCCTTAACCTTCTATACATTTGCCCATCTGACTCATAACTTGATGAGAGAGCTACATTTTTTGCATCATCTCTTTGTTTCATTAGATCCCTTAATTCCTCATCTAACCTAATTAACATACATCAAGGAACCTATATGAAGCTCAGCACAAGTTCAACCAGGAAGACCGCTCCCCACTCATTCATTTACTATGTCTATGTTACTACTCTCTCTCGTCTCAATAAGTGATTGGGGGCGTCACTCCAGCTTAACCAATCACTTCGCTCTATTCTCACAAGCCTATCATAGCGCTCAGCTAACCCTTTAAATCTGCTCTCCCCACTCTGACAGTTTTCATTTCAGGTGACTCGACGCAACCCTCCTCCACCCTTTTTCACCTCCAGTCCCTCTGAATCCAGGGTCAAGCTAAGCCCCTCCCCTTCAGACTAAACCCAACTATCCATTCACCACCACCACCAGTGTCTAGACTCCGGGGGGTCATTGGATCGGTTCTCCCCTCCCGAATGATACTCCTGCACAGCAGGGCCTAATCGCCAAAACTCCATTACATTCATTCGTGTATTCCTGGCAATAAATATGTATTCTTACATCAAAACCATCTCTCCTGATTGAAATAGTTACACTTCTGCTTAAAGCACGTGTCAAACCCAAGGCCCGGGGGCCAAATCAGGTCCTTGGTGGATTTAATTTTGGCCCGCAGGATAATTTTTAATTACTATTCGATCTGGCCCGCCGGTATATTGCACGCACACCTTCACTCCACCCTGAGGGTCTCCTCAGCTCAGAGCCTGACCACAAACATTGATGACCTTGCTCCCAAGATGAAATGCCAAGTATCTGAACTAGCATCACAGAGCAGCACACTGAGTTCAATGGATGCTTCCTTCTGCACTTTGTTTCTTGAGACAACAGGGCATGTTTGGTTTGTTCTTTGAGGGGAATTGTTTTTTTGAAGCTGTTGTTGGCCTGTGGAAAAATGTAATCATAAGAAATGACTCAGGAAAAGCTGCAGATAGAGCCATAAGAAATGAATGCAACTGATTATTTAATGTTTAATGTTGTTTTTATAGGCAAGGATTTAAGCTTTGTTAGTTCCAGGTTTAATATGTGCAATACGTTAATTTCAATAAGTTTTGCAATAAACATTGAACCAGTCCGGCCCTCGACTAGTACCCACTTTTTAATGTTGGCCCACTGTGTGTTTGAGTTTGACACCCCTGGCTTAAAGTATGGGTCATGCTCACAGTTAACATATCATGTAAAAATAAGAAAAAACTACTTTTCCAGTTGCCTTAAATTAGGATCCATTTGGTCAACACATTATAAAAAAACTCAGCAACAAGTTGTTCCAGTTACAAAGCAGTTACTTAAATAACCCCCAACCCTGGAGGTGAACCGTTTTCATTCAAATAATGATGTGAAATATCACTCAATCGCATTGTGTTTCTATTATATGCTAGGCTATTTAGTAAGCTATTAACACCAAGCCAAAATGTCAAACTACATTTTTGTGTATTTTATTTTATCCTACAGTATGCTAAATAAACCCATGCAAAAAGGGTCCTTATATATATATATATATATATATGTGTATATGGAATACAATTTGAACCTTTATTAAATGAAGAGGACAACACAATGTAATTAGTCAATCAGGCTGAATGTAGCTGTCCGTTCCCATTTCACACAGCAATACTTAAAACATGATTTCCATCTGCAGGTCGGATATAAAAGGAGAGAGAAAGCTGAATATGTGAGAACCAGGTATCTAAAGTATTGGGCTGTGGCTCAGGGGGATGGTTCTCTAACAAATAAAAGGTTTGATCCCCTGCAGACAACATTCCTGAGATACTGAACTCCCAAATTGCTCCTGTAGCCAAGGAAATATATTACATTAATCAACTGTGGAGTTTCTGACCTCCCTGGTATCAGTTGGATCCAGTAAGGAGGATTGCAGCACGAGGAGCTCCATGTGGCTGGAGTTGTAGTTGCTGCCCTGGGCTCTGTCACTGTCTGTGGGTTGGAGCAGCATCCCTGCCTCCTGCCCTCCCCTTCCTTTCTTCTACCTCTCCCTTTCTTCTCTCCCCTTCCTCCCCCTATACCCTCCTTCTCCTAGTGCAGGCCCAGCCATCCGTCCTGCATTAATTGGGTTTGGTGCTGGAATCCCCCTCTCTCTGCGCGCGCTCACGTCCACCCAGCAGCCGTAAAGACAAGCATGTTTAGCGCAACAATTATGATAATTGCTGCAGAGCACTCAGCTGAGGGAATAAGCAAATCAGATTAAGGGCCCTTCTGCATGATCAAATATTAATCTGATGTGTCTTCGCTCTGACCTGGCTTGGAACATAAGAAGCTCTTGTGGTCTTATGCATTAACAGATTTGCACAGGCTGAACTCATAGCAACTAATAATATTGGACATGCAAGTCTGAGCGCTGACGAGATCTTCTGGGAGCCGAATCCACTTAGAATAAAACTAAATAAAAATAGCCAGGATATTAATCAGACTAAGCTTTATGACGACTCAATTATTGCAAATTAGAAATGACAGTAAACACCTATTAGTGCTAAATTCTCAGAACCACCTGTTGGACTGGAAACAACAAGCTGGTCCTTTAACTAAGCTCTGTTACACACACACACACACACACACACACACACACACACACACACACACACACACACACACACACACACACACACACACACACACACACACACACACCACACACACACACACACACACACACACACACACACACACACACACACACACACCACACACACACACACACACACACACACACACACACACACACACACACACACACACACACACCCACACACACACACACACACACACACACACACACACACACACACACACACACACACACACACACACACACACACACACACACACACACACACACACAGAAAATGCTACTAAACACATTATAGGAAAGATGATCTTGTACAGAGTCACTATCATTAAGTTGGTTTTTATTTTAAAACACATTTCTTAAAAAGTATAACTCTAAAACACAGCTCATCTTCGGAGAAACCTTAAAGGAAGGCATCAGTAAAATGGAACTTATGTGTGAACTATGCATATCTTAAACTGCACTGTAACTTTTTATTCATGTACTTTTTATTCGTGCATTTTTTCTTTTAATGTTTCTTTAATATCTTTTCTTTTTAATGACTGGTTTTGAATGCCTTTGTCTGAATGTCTTTCATTTTTGTAAAGCACCTTGACTTGCCTTGTGTTTAAAGGTGCTATATAAATAAACTTGATGAATAAATAATGATTATTGAAATGAGAAAAAAATTAAAAATGTATTCCTGAAAAATAATAATTAAAATATGCAATGAGTCTTGAAATTACAACGTTTATGTTTGGTGTTTATATTATAAATTATCCAAATTAAATATTTGAAATATTAAGTCATTTGATTAAACAGAAGACAGTTTTATGCTCTTTCTCTTATGGAGAAAAACACGTCACTATGGATCGTGGTTTTACAGAGGAATAAAAACTAAAATAAGCGAGTTTGTCGCTGAAGTACCAACCTCCGAGAAGCTGCTTTTTTTAAAGAGGTGTCTGGGAGAAAGCAGTGAAGTTTGTAAAAGTTTTTGCCAGAAGGTTGAAACTAATCACTCACAAAACACGCTCCTACCAAGTGATCAAGACGAGGATCACAGGGTGTTGGCTAACCGTTAAAACATCACACAAACATGTATTTCAAAGTAGATATCATAAAATGATCAAACATATCAATAGTTCAGCACCATTGAGGTCCAGTGGGCCTCGTCACATTTAACTTCCTCTCCTGCCGTAAAGAGTGGAGAGCAATAAACAAGATGGCCACGAACCAGACAGCAACTAAGCAGATTAGAATGATATTAAATCAACACAAATACCTCGTATTTAACACAAAACAGCTTGTAAGAATCATTGGATTATGAATCTGGATTACATCTCTGCCACCCCGTCTCTCAGGGGCTGTGGCGGGGGGGGGGGGGGCCTCCACATGATCTAATCTACTTACATAGCATATTTAACCCGCTATGATTTATAAATAAGATAAGGCTTATTCTGAGGTCAAATCTTAATTGAAAACATATTGTTGACTCTGTCGGGCATTAGTGCAACAGATGTCCCCGCTCATCCCCAAATAAATACATTTCTGTAAGACAATAAAACTGTGCGTGTGTAAAGGGCAAGGAATGTGCATGTAAACAATGCAAACCACAGGACATGCGAATAACATTCATGTTTAAATATATAAATATACAGCACACAGTGCATAGCTCAGGGGAAACTCTCAGACACAAAGTGAGGGCTGTAAATCCCAAACATTAAACTTAATAACGTAACCTCACTTATGGGAATTTCTAATTAGATTTATAATTAATTATATACACTTTGTGACGAAGAATGCACAGGCTATAGCGGTGCTTAATCACGTTTTATGCATGCACTCATGCCGAGTCCGGGGAGTCAACATGCCCTCAAAGTTAAGATGTTTTTCCAGGGTTATGAATATTTGAATAACATACTGGAAATTCATTTTTACCGCCTATTTATTAAAATGTGTGTGAAGTGATACAGGCACTGCAGCATGCATTTCATTCAGAGCCTCTGTGAAACAAGTCTAAGTCTGTTTGTGAGAATGATCCTTCTTGACTAATATGAGATT
The DNA here is from genome assembly GCF_902827115.2 of Pseudochaenichthys georgianus. Classification (NCBI taxonomy): domain Eukaryota; kingdom Metazoa; phylum Chordata; class Actinopteri; order Perciformes; family Channichthyidae; genus Pseudochaenichthys; species Pseudochaenichthys georgianus. The sequence continues at coordinate 48,880,271 of NC_047505.1, read as the reverse complement.
AACCCAGATGCTTTGCACAGGAATACAAACACACTCACGGCCTTCTCCGCGGTGAATGCATAGAAATACCACACGATCATAAGGGGATATACAGTTAAGAGTAAACATGAAGGTGAACCCAAAACGATATTTAGTAGCTTCGGTAGTGAAGTACTGTAGCAAGAGATAACAAAGTATTCTAGAAACACACGTGAATGTCTTGTGGGAGTGATCTGAGGAAACTCACACGTAAGCGAGGAGAAGATACAACTCTGCACAAAAAGGAGGCGTGTTGAACGGAGACTGCTCTCGACTGATGAGCAAAGTGCTGACAGGGTTCCTCATATTGGACACCCTCCATGAACAGTGTACACTGAAGTTAAACAATGTAAGAAAACACATTTAAGAAATACATTAAAGTACTGAAGCATTTTTGCATAACACATTTTATGTTATGTTGCAACTATTTAAAAAATGGTACGGTTAACGTGGGTCGACGAGAGTTACCTTTAGTCCATGAAAGCTGAAGACATGGTTTTTTGGATGAGCTTTTTATAAGAGACATCCCCTCTTTTAATTATTCTTATTTACTATATTTGTTTGTAGTTATTTATTTAGTCTGATGTATTGAATGAACTTTTGGATCATTATAAAGTGTATGTTACTTTTTATTATCAAACCTTGTGTTCCTCTTTGAATTGTTATATAACGTTTGTATGTGTGCGAAAGGTTTTAACTTTTGACCTGAACTGAATGTCATGTTCTCCGTTTGGATGTGTGATGCCAGGTTGTGAGCCCTGTGAGCGGCCCCTAAGAAAAGTGCTATCAAAAATAAACTATACTATGAATGTGGACACGGAAAAAGATAAGCTTCTAATAAAAATCATATATTGTCAAAACCTCAGTTTCACACAATAGTTTGGGTCTTCATCATCATCATCGTCATCATCGCTCATGACATCCCTGCTCCTTGTCTGCTACCATAGTAACAGAACCGATGCTTAACACTCCGTTAATGGTTCAACTCGCTTACAATTAAACAAACATAGTTAGGCTGGTGATCACATTAGCCAAGAGAAGAGACGCCGACGCCTAAATGCTGTTTTCTCTTCTGTGTTGATTAGCTGCCGTCTAAGTGTGATAGTGTGATGTGCTCAGGTGTTTTAGACAACAACAACGCACTTAATCGAGGGACTGCCACTTCAGTGACTCGTATGCTGTTCTTCACCTTGTTTAAAGGGGACCTATCATGCAAAATGCACTTTGTGATGTCTTTGATACATAACTATGTATCCCCGGTGTGTCGGGGAACTCACGCAGCGTCAGAAAATAAAACCCTCTCTCTTTCCTCCGCACCCAAATCTCTAAAAACGGGGCTACAACGGAGCTGATCCAGATTTGCGTCCGATATGACGTAATATCTGAAATGTGGACCCACGGCCCAATCAGAAACGTTGCTATCAGAAACAACGCCCAACTGTTTTGGACGTAATATGGTCGGTGTTCACATTAGCATCGCTAACACTCAGAGCTAACCTGTGCTGGAGAGCATGTGTGTGAAGAAGCAGGAAGTAAAAAAGAACTCACCTTGTGGTATAACCGGCCAGAGCAATATACAGCACACAGTGCATAGTTCAGGGGAAACTCTCAGACACAAAGTGAGGGCTGTAAATTTCTAATTAGATTTATAATTAATTATATACACTTTGAGCTCCAGACTGTTTCAGAGAGAATCCTTGATAATCCATGATATGGCGTCACATGTTTTTGTATATATCTAAGACCTATGCTATTGCCTAAAAATAGCATGATAGGTGACCTTTAAGCTAGTATAGATGTACGTTTACCTCAGCCACATCATAGTCTCTAAACATTACATGAATGCACACAATGTACAACAATATCTGTTTTCTTTGTGTTTATTACTGCCAATTTTACTCCATATGTTATTCCTTTTTATTCCATTGCAATGTAAATACTGTTATATATTTTACTATATTTTTTAAATATTGTCTACCTGTGTTTTTACTTTTATGCATGCACCACGACACCAAGTCAAATTCCTCGTAGGTGTAAACCGACCTGGTAATAAACGTGTTTCTGAAGTAAATGATGTCAGTGTAAAGAGCTTCTCTATTTTTAGACTGAGTAAATGAGTGAGCTGGTGTTTGTCCAGAGGGACACAGAGTGTTCTTCTCCGCCTCGCTACGGTCAGCCTGCGGTCGGTCCATATCTAAACTCTGAAATGGCAGAGGAGATGGAGGATCTTTCGAGGCACGCTGCATTGCACCGCGCCGCCGCAGACTGACCGCCGTTAGCCCGACCGCAGCTCCTCGTTCTGCAGCAGGAGGTCAGTAATCCTCCCGGAGGCGGCAGGAACCCTTTCTGAACCACGTGTGACCGTGTGTGAACAGACGAGCGCTTCTCTGAGGTCCTCCAGCGTCTCTTGTTCTGTCCTCGTTCACAATTGGATTATAGCAGAACCCCTCTAATTCTGAACAGTTCCCAAAGATTTAATATGCAACTGGAATTTGATATATGACTTAATTTAGATGGAAACCTCATGACATGCGGCTTGTGACCTCCTGTTGAAACACTCGTTAACTCGTTGTGCTTTGGACCTGGACTAAGGGTAATGCTTATCAAGCTTTTAAAGTTGTATTTGTTCGAATCATAAATTATATTAAACGAAACGTGGAGAATTAATAATAATTAGAAAGTAACAAACTGTAATAAAAGTCATCTTTTCAGGGGTTTGCAATGTGTTTTTCCTGTGGTGTTATTTTGATACATCTTGATCTTAACTATCTGCTGATTAAACCCTTTATTACACAAACTGCATATCACTGTATTTAACTAACATGTCATTTCACAATTTTTAAAAAAAAGTGCTGCACTAACGCGCCATATCCTTCGTAATAAGAGTAATACGATTACATTAACATTTAAATGTGAGTTTACAAAGTGTTTAGTTCCAAATGTATAGATTCCTGATGTGAACAGGATTTTAAATAACGTACTTTTTGTCTTAAATATCGTTTTTTCTCTGTAGATTTGGAACAAGAACATTACCAAACGATATCCTAAATGGCTTTATCAAGTTCAATCTAACTAATGAATGTCCCTGTTATTTCTGTGGTATTTATTAACACCATTACTAGTTTATAGCGACACTAATTGTTAATCGTTAACTAGTGGTACTAATGGTTAATTAAAAAAACTATACTATGAGTTTAAGTCCTTTATGCTGAAACGTTTGTTGGTAAACAGTCATTTAAAAAGGGAAAACACATAGAAGTAAAAATAATCCAATCCAAGCTTTGTTATTAATATCTCCATAATGCACATGTTATAAAGCAATCTGCTACAAGTGGCTGAGGTTTGTTTGCACCTTGAGCCGGGCAGGTGCACTCGGCGCGGCGCGGGGTATCAGGTATCCCCTCGGCCGAGGCCTCTCCCATTTGTCACGGTGAATGAGTGGTCTGCCTGACTGCACTTTCTCATTCCATTTCCTCCCAGGCTGCACCGAGGCCCTGCCACCCACTGTACGCTGTCATTTCTTTAACCCCTCTTCCATTCACATGAAGTGTGGGCAATAATGCTCTCTCACATTCCTGCTTTCAATAGCTTACACGCTACGGTCCCCCACCTCTAACCCCCCCCCCCCCTCCTCCCCAGACTCACCGTACCACACACACACGTCAGGCTACACCTCCCCTAATGGTGTGAAGAGTGCATGTTACGCATTTGAAATCAAAGTTCTACAAAAAGAAAAACAATGGAACCGAATAAAACTTTAAAACATCGGAGGAATAAATGAACTACGTGAAATCCATGTATCTGTTTCTACAGTCAGAAACAACATGGCCCTGGCAGATGCTCAGAGGCTTAATGATTAACCTCTTCAGCAGAGATCCAGCGCGCTCTCCTCACCCTCTCCTCTCCTCTCAGTCCACTTACAAAGAAAGATGTTAGTGCTGCTCTTACTTACGTCCACACTGCCTCCCAACATCCACGCTAGCTGTGACATTTGGCTCAGCCATCCTAACCCACCATGTTCCACAACAGTAAAAAGCCCCATCTCTGAGCCCACCGGCAGCCTCTCTGCAACTGTAAGAGGCGACTGGCATGGAAAACATTGTCTGTTCCTACTCAGCGAGGGGGAAAAAGAGCTGCATCACAAGTAAGGGGTAATTGCAGAACACCCCGAGCTCATCCTATAAAGAAACTTTCCTTCTTTCCTTTTTTTTTCCCCCTGAAAAAAGAAAACCAGGAAATCTCCACTTATTTCAACAAACATTTGCCTCAACTCAGGAACTAAGCCGGAGGTTTTTTTTCTTTCAAAAAAGTGTGCGGTGCTTGTCTGTGGGAGACCCGGAGGCCATATGTTGTCCAACTCCACTCGACATGCAGAGGGAAGAGATTGCAGCACCATCTGCTGGAGGAACGTGTGCAAAGAAATAGAAGAAATAGAAGTAAGAAGGAAAAGTTTGAGTGAAGTGAGAAGAAAGATGTCTGCAGTGTGCGTCAGTCATGTGATATGTGTTCATGGTGATATGTGTTCATGGTGCTTTGGATACATGACGGAATACGGAAGATCCAGACAGCGGGAAAAAGTTCTGTGTCATAATTCAACTTCAAATCATTAGCAGAGGTACAAGTTCACGGAGGCCTCTTCCTCGCATCACATTCATAACTCTGACCATGAGACGTATAAACAACCGTTTTGGTTCTTGCCCTCATTTCCTTCAGTGGACAACTAATAAGGAGTTAATCAGCCTGATTGCACATGCATCACTGTGATCCCCTTCTTCCAGCTGACGAGGGGAAGCATGTTTTACTTGGGAAATGAAATATTTAGTGACCTGTTGCCTTTGCCCTCACACTGGAGACAGAGGCCCTCCAGCTGAGTAAACAGCAGGCTGCTCAGCGGACAGGTAACAACCGTGCCCAATCTGCACTGACCAGTAAAACACCGTTACCCTGGAAACAAGGCTCCTAGTTTTAAGTTGGAGTTTTTAAGTTCTCAAAACAAGATTGTGTGCTATCCAGAAATAATTATGTTCCTTTTTCTTTTTATAAGTAAAGTATGCAATTTAAATGAAAATCAAGTGAGATCTTAGAAATGTACTTAATATGCAGAATTAACGTACGTTAGTTGTATGAACCAACTCAACATTCTCTACCTCATTGCATTACAACTTTAAATTAATAAAACTGCACATTGTATAAGGTTTATAGTAATTTACTGTTATAAATAGGTGGGTCTATCATAGTGGATTCTTACTTACTCTGTACATGTTATGATGTGTTTTCTACAGATGCTGCAGATATGTACTGTATATATTTATTGCTTTTATTTTTAGCTCATATGCAATGCCTTGCAGCTGTAAAAAAACATTTCCTAATTTGGGATCAACGTAGTACATTTTACATGTGTGCTCTTCATTTTCACAGTCAAGTCTTCAATTGAAAACAAAATAGAAATATAGAACATATTTTGAGTAACGGCCCGTCTACACTACAGGCATCGAAAAATACTTTCAACGCTTCGCCCATTCATTTGAATGGGGTGACGTAGAAGATTTTTTAAACTTCACCGAACTGCATTGTGGGGAGCATGGCAAGTTGAACAATGTTTAACTTTTGAGGCTCGATGCTTGGCATCAGCCAATCAAATCCCGCGTATGCAAATCTGCCAGTACAAGCGCTAGCCAATCAAACCGCGTGTATGCTGGGAGAGACTACGCCGGTCATTTCCTCATATTCAAAAAAATGGAGCGGTAGTGAATCACCCAGTGCTGAATGATCAGTCTCTGTTCATCTACCCGGAGGAGCGAGGCATGGAGGGAGGTGGCAGAGACAGTGGGTGGAACTGGTAGGTTTTCGCCTGTTTGGGGATTTTATATCCAGTTTACTTCGTTTTAACATTGCTATTGCTTTGTATGCCGGGGGCGGGCGGGAGATTCCTGATTGGTTGTTGGTCGCCTTGGGCGCGAGAAATCCCCAAGCCTCAGACACGCCCAGCTTCAAGATTGTTTGATGCCTGTAGTGTAGACGGGCCGTTAGACTAACAGAGCCCAGAGCAAGATTGGACATCTCTTCCTTTGATACAAGCAGAGCCGTGTCCTGGTCTTTTGAGCTGCTCTCCTCTATGACTTTCGTTAAAGCCTCATATCTTCAGCAATGGATTTTGAGAGGCAATGTTCTGTATCTGTAAGTCAGTGACCCGTCTCTTATAGTCCTGATGTGGTCAATCAAAGGAGACATTTGGGTACCACTTTACAATAAGACTACGCTTATAAAGGATTCATAAAGGGTTTATAATTAGGTTATGATTTTGTTGTAAACACTTTATCATTAAGGACCATTTATAAACCAGTTCTAACAGTTTTCATACGTCAACACAGGCTCACTATTTGGCAAGATGACTAAGCCTTATATTGGCTGCTTAGCGAGAATCAACTCAGTGAACAACAGATACCAAGGATGCTGGCTGATGAAGAAGACGACGTAAGCTAGGTAGCCACTATAAGGCTTAGCAGTGCAGATACATGTGGGCTCACTACCTCATGTCTTATAAAAGCTTATTAATGATTTATAAAGTGTTCACAACCTGATTAATAAATGAATTATAAACTATTCGTAAACCCTTTATAAGGCTAGTCTTATTGTAAAGTGGTACCGACATTTGTTATACTCGTGTGCAAAGTCCCGCGGTACTGAGATACGTCCACAACGATGAAGACTTTCTACAAACCCACACCGCACGTACTTCAAGAACTTCAAGGAGAATTAAGGTCTTTACCCGAGCGAACTTCAAAGAGCGATATGAAAACCAACAACAGCAGCGGGCTCAGGAGATGTTGGGAAGATGACGAGGATCGATATCTGTGTGGGGAAGGTGGGGGAATTATGTAAATGCATTATTCTAAGTCAGGGAGATGTTTAAATGTATTTTCTTTCTGCAGTAACAAGTAACGGCACAACCTTGTAGATTTGTAAAGGTCTGCAGCTCAAGCAATGTTTGTATTACTGACTCCGTGCAGAGTGGTAATTTATGAGGCTGTAAATAGATCAAGGAACTGAGGTAGGACCCCAACATGACATTAGTCTGCAGTATTTTAAGAAAAAAAAGCTCCAACATGTTTCCATCGTGGGAATGAAACATCGTGAGGCTTTTAGAACTGTGCAAGAAACTCCAATCTTTAAGCATATGTTCACAGTCGCAGTTTTGCGACTTTAACTGATTCATTTATGTGCATGATGAGGTGTGAGATGCACCTGAGGACAGAGAGCCCTGCATGTATCGCGAGGTGTTAAACACGGCATACTAAATATCTCATTTTCTTCATAGCGCACCTGTTCACCACTCCGAGGTGCTTTCGCGATTGGAACCAAGTCTAAAAATAACCAAGAAAGTGCAGAACAAATTGAAAACATTGAAAGTAAAAGTCATGATGATTACATCTCCAGCTTGTGTGCACACTTGGAAGTTGAATTGAAGAGGATAGATGGGTTGTGCCTGATCAGGGTCTATTGAATTCTAACCTCTCAGCCATCCTCAAATGAGCAGTCAGCACTAATGCATCCATATTGCGTCTGATTTATATTGCTGCAAAGCATCCCCAAGACATTGAGGGAGCACCATTGGAACCCAATACCAATTATGTTTGTTTCTGGGGAAATGGCCACTCAGTACGGCGGATCAATGTGGACATCAAAAGGTCAGAGCAATACATTTCTGCTGAAAAGTTAGCGTGCCATCAAGCAGCTCATCTGCCAGCCTTCTCCTGGCTGAGAGGTTCAAGCAGTGAAGATGGACGGATACATTCATTATAAACAGATAGGGAGAATGCTAGAAACCGGTGCCTTTCTAGTTTCCAAATGAGAGCAGCTACTGCACCTCCAAAATATACAGAAGTACAGGATTAAATATGAATAGAATTTGATTTATATAACCCAATATCACAAATTACGCATTGGTCTCAGGGGGCTTACAGTGTGTACAGCATATGATACCCTACCCTACACCCATAGGTCCTTAGACCCCTGAAGCAAAGAGGAGAACCTCCCAAGAAACTCAACAATTAACGGGAACAAATGAAAAGAAACCTTGAGGAGAGCCACAGAGGAGGATCAGTTGGACAGACGTGCTATAGATGTCGTATGCTTAGATTAAAAAAGTAAAATATATTTACAACATACAGTAGATAATCCCAAATGCTAAAATCAAAAAATATCAATATATATAAAAAAGGGAAAAAAAGATGGCTCCAGGAGGATATCAAAATCCTTTCAGGTGGCGCCCCAAAAAAAATAATGTCTGAGGCTGGCTTGAATGGGGGCCTTTGATAATGAGGCGATAAGCATGGCCAGGCTCAGTGGTCCTCCACACTGAGAGCACTGTAACCCGCCCCATAGGAGCAGGGCATATCGATATTCATATGCAAATCCAATTAAAGACCATATTAATGACCTGGGCCTGAATGCCCGGCTGAAACTCACACCTGGCAGGCCTGCAGAGGATATCCTTATGCAAGCATGCCTTATAGATTGTTGCTCTTTTCCCCTTTTACTGCTCGCGCCTCTGAGGACCTTTTGAATCCATATTAATTTCCTCTCTGGCAGTTATGTGGGCAGGGTATGAACTGTGCTATTTCACTTTTAATCTGTCAGTAATTTAGTAATGTGTAAACTAATTATGCAGCAATATTAATGTAATTGGTTTTGGGAGCTGTTCAAAAAAATCAATGTGTTTGCAGAGAATGCAGTAAATTGCATCGGGTTATTATAATCGTGTGTCAAGTGCTGATTATGTTATGAAACTAAAAAGTAGATGTCAGCCACAGGTCAATACAGCGCAGCTCCATAAAATCTATGGCTCTCCATTCATTAATGTGAAAGGAGTCAGTGAGCTCCTTCCTCCCTCACTCCCACCACCGGCTACTTCCTGTTTATACCATAAAGAGAGCCTCGAGGTTAATAACGGAGAATACTGCACAATAACAAACAAATCTTTACAAACAAAACAAAAACGGAATACTTTTTTTTTAGCATCTGCAGATTTCAAAAGCAATTTAAAACTAAAAATAAGGTAGGCATAAGGTATTTTCTATGATATACTCAACAGTAAACATAAAAGCGATCGCATAGATCAAAGGTATTAGAGGCAACCCGGTGCCTTGCTCAAGGGCACCACAGCAGGGCAGGAGGTGAACTGAATTACTGAGAAAAAAAAAACATGTGATGCTTCGCAAAGTAAAAATGTCAAAACGAAGAAAAAATAATATAATTCATTGCAAATGGATAAGAATCAGATAGTAATGTGTTGTTGTTCACAATGAACTTAGAAACAGTCAAAAAGTCGAGACGAATAAATACTTTGTGGACTGCCCTAGGGATACACGATTATTTGTAATTTCAGAGAAATACATGTAGCAATATCTAAATTGCAATATCAACAATATTTGGTTATAAAAACTATAAAAATATCTTAAGAATAGAATATGGAGGGATGAAACCCCTCTTCAATGGTCACACATGCAGAGCACACAGTGAAATGTGTTCTCTGCTTTTAACCCATCCTAGTACAGGAGTCTAGCACTAGTGGGCAGCTATTGTACAGCGCCCGGGGAGCAATGGGAGAAGGGGGGTGTCCAGTGCCTTGCTCAAGGGCACCACGGCAGGGCAGGAGGTGAACTGGGACCTCTCCAAGTAGAAGTCCACACTCCATATTTTAGGTCTGGTCGGGGACTTGAACCGGCGACCCTACGGCTCCCAGTCCAAGCCCCTACCGACTGAGCCCTAATGAAGTATCGTATCGTAGCGTTGCAAAGAAGTTCTCCGGACTACAAACGTAGACTTAATAAAAATAACTTGTTTGATAAAGATAATGTTAAAAGATAATCCCATCATTTTGCGATTTAAAAACATTTGCAAAAATGATAACTGTCTTGTATTGCAAATCATATCTTGAGTGCAGAAAATATATAACAAAAATATGAAATGTTTCCAAATCAGTCTAATTCACTTCAGATTACACACTAGTTGCACATAACATAATGGGCTAAGATAATTGTGAAATGAGTTCCTTTAAACACAACGAATAATCATGGAAATGGATTATCATGCATTTAAACATGGTACTCTGTTGCTTTCATTACACTGGCGCAGGAAACTGTGGCACAAAGCGATGTCTCACTGCAGAGAGAGACGTCTTGTTCTTCTCTGGTAGCAATTACAGCTGCCAGGGTTATGATTGATAGCCTTTGTTTACAGTGTTTAAAAGAGGAGACAGATTTCAAAACACAACTTTGGTGTACACATAAATAAATGAGTGCAACCTGAATGCTAATCCGGAGTCAAGACATTGGCAATTGCGCCCAAAGGGTCAACAATTAAACAGCAATAACATTTCCCATCTTTACCATGAAATGATGTCCGTTTTATAAAGCCGCTCATACATCTTAACTTGACAGGTTTCAGCCGACTGTGACGATTCCTGAAAGTAAAAAAGAGAGCTTATGTAAAACTGTACTCATCAAGGGAGTGGTTAGAACTGCCCTCTTCTGAAAAGGATTCAAAGTGATTTTTTAATTGCCTGCATTACGCAATCTTATGAAATCACGCTTTCCAAATTGCAGATTTAACTTACCATGAAAAGAACATCTATCTATGTCTATGATGATTTAGTTTCATGTGCTTTTTCCCTTTATGGCAACCGTCAGGGCCTTCAAGGTATTCAGAGAATACCCTGGAACACTCAGATAAAACAAACAAAAACATCGATTTAATTATATAAATAAAATGTAATAAAATATATATAAAATGAATAAATGAGAATGGTATCTGTGTTGTTGATCTGTAATATCACAGTGTCACGTTGATTTGTTTGTCCTTCTCGGACCATGCACTACGCATTTCAGTGGTTTTGTGTTGGAAAAGAAAGCAACCAATCAGATCGTGTTCTGGGTCTCTGGGTAGAATATCCTTCACCAAGGTATTCTACATCCTTGATCGAATGCCCTGGCCGTTGCACTGAATGAGAGCGTACGTTTGGACGGACAGTTTGATCAACCAATCATATATTGGTTTGTAGCCAATGGGCGTGTTCTTTCAGAGTTCCCCTCGGTTCCAGGGTATTCTAGAGGCCCGCTAGTTAACTGGCTCCAGACGGAGGATCTAGATGAATGCGATGAAACAATTCATGCCGTTTTATTGTTTTTAACGTTGAAATGGCAACAGGTGAAGATGAAGTTGTTGCGGAATTGTTGCGAGTACCCTTTCAAGACGACAATTCATTGAAAAGACGGGGTGTGTGTGTGTCTACAGAAGGTCCTATTGTGATAGACACGGAGCGCCACTGCTTTATGGATCAAACCAACGTTTAGTAAAACGTCGTCCTCCCCGTCTGATTCGTCTCAGAGATGTTCGGCTGACACTGAAGTCAATGAGTCAATTGAAGCTTGTATTCCACAGAGTCCCGCCGAAGGACTGTTCCAATGTCCAGGATGCTTGGAATTCTACCGAGGCTGGCGTCCTTCGTTGGGGACATTTCGAGGCTGCACATGTGTCTTAAAATCCCCACAATGCTTTGCGCATGGACCAATTTCCAAATCTTTGGCGGAAAAGGCGCTCCATTTAAGACGGGGCCTCGCATATGACGCACACCTGTTAGCCTGTTCCACCATTCTTTGTTTTCCAATGCTAGGAAGGATTCTTGACTCGCTTCTGAAGGGCCTGACTCGCAGGGACTTGTCCTACCAAGGAAGCATCCTCGACATTGAGAAACACCCCCAGACTCATACTGCGAACAAGCAGCACATCTTTCTGTGACGACAGCAATGGATTTGTATTGCTCTATAGCTGGCAAAGAGCCTTGAGACCCCACCATCACCATCACACCATCCAGTCTATACTCCTTCATTTTCTCACAGGCTGCTATAGTGTGAACCCTGCATGCTGGATCTTTAGTATGCAATACACACTTGTTTTGCAGTTTACATATGTATATGTAAAACAAAATAAATGGTGATTGATGATATTGTGATCTTGGATCTTAGGTAGGGTTGGGTATCGTTTGAATTTCCACGATTCCGATTCTACTTTTCGATTCCGGTTCTTAACGGTTCTCGATTCCGTTTCTTTGAGGGGCAGGGTAAAAAAAATGATACATGCTTCTTCCACCAAAAAAATTACATTTATTCGAGAAACTTTTACACAGGTTAGTTTAAAGTAATATTCACATTAATCAGTCTGTTTATATTCACTGCTATGTAACTTTAACCTGAGAACCCCTGAAGCTACAACAGTCCAACTTTTAAAAACAGTTCTTGTTGAGAAAAACAAGCATATCTGCCTCTCAGGCATACCGGGAAGAAATGTTTGAACATTTTGAAGTAAAATGCTTCAATCTGGTGCACACGCAGAATTACTAGAGACTAGATCTAGGGGGTACAACTCCAAACACCCATATGAAAAAGATCGGTTTACATTTGAATAATTAAATAACAAATAGCCTACATGTAACGCATTTTATTTTTGTTGTTCATTCATATCTTATTTTACTATTTTATTTATGCATATTTTTTTATCTCTCCAGTTTAAAACGATATGTCTGGTTTACTGTCCTATAGTTTACATTGGAATGATTTCAAACCTGTTTTATCCCAATAATTATAAAGGAGTGCCTTGGAAATATGTGTTTACATAAATTGTGATCAAAACGTTTGAGACCCACTGAGATAACTTAGACTAAAGTGAACTATCTAAACACTGAGAGTCCTTTACCTCACTGAGCTGAAGTTATCAGCCTCTCAGTCTGACTGGAGAGGACTCTCCCTCCACATCATTGTAGAAACATCTTCTTCTTCTTCTTCCGTTAGCAGCTAGCACCAGATGCTAATAACAACAGCGCCGGTTCCAGTGCACCCTCGTGAGCTGCGGTTGCCAGATAAGCCAACATCCCCCATTTTCATCACTTGCAGCGCCCATCGTACAGGGCAAATGAAAAGTGTAACCGGGATGAAAAGGGTGTTACATTTACTTAATTATGAATGTTGTTACATCAAGGCCGAAAATTAGGATGAGCACCAACGGTCAAAACATTTATTTTTTCTCCCAGAGCTGTCAGCGCAGCGCCTCCACAGATCTGGCGCCCTAGGCGAACATTTATAATGCCAGTGTGACGGGCCGGCCCTGGTCTCAGGTTACACTGTAGGAAGTGTAGGTACAACGCTACATTTCCCGCCCCGCTGCAGTCATGCAGTAGGCTACGGAGAGCGGCGAGAAACATTTCCTCAGGAATCGAAAAGCGGAACCGAAATTCACATTTCTAAATGATACCGTTGGAATCGAAATGTTGGAACCGGTTCCGAACCGGAACCGGTTCTCGGTACCCAACCCTAATCTTAGGTATTCTAAAATAAACGTTTTTTTTTTTTTTTTTAAATGAATGAACTGTGAGGCTATAGTGCTTGTTTATTTTAAATCATGTGGAACTGCTATAGTGTTTAGGTTGCTTGCTGGGAGTGTCTATTTAAAATTAAATTAAACATTTTGCCATTTACATTTGTATAGACTCGAAGAAAAAACTAAAACTTCGATTGGTTTTATTATTGATATGATACTGAGAGCAGAGGTCATGGATCTACTGTGTGTGACATGCATGTATTTATTCATTCTCTTTGACAGTACATGTGATTCAGCAGTTGCCTTTATCCAAAGTAACTTACAATAAGTGCATTTAATCATAAAGATACAAACTCAAACAGATAGAATCCTACACTACGCACGTTTTCAATAAGCAACACCATTGTGAGTGCACCTGCAGAGGCTTACTGGCTTTGAATACACACCATATTAATAATTGCTTAGTACAGAAGTTTTCTTTTTTTATATTATTTCTTTTTTTAATTGCAACAGAAGACTGTATCAAGTTGGAGTCATTTGGAAACTACTGAACAAATACATTCTCAGTATCCCAGCAAGACAAACATACACACTTTGGTATACATCATGACCACAATGAACTCGTCTTCCCTCAGCCAAGCTTCATCGGTAGCTTTCTCAGTTGCTTGTACTGGTGGTGGATCCACAGTTCTGTCTCTCCGGTCCTGAGTGGCTGAGCTCCGGGTTAGCCAGGACTACTGAAACATCCTTTCACTCCCAAATCACACTAAACCTATCTCCTGTTTAACAAATTGCCTGAACCACAGAACTCCTTGTCTGGGGAAGGCTTGATCGAGCTTTGAAGAGTGCAGGTCAGTGTAAGGCCAGCATTTGAAGTCACTGCTGAGGCTGGACTGAGGAGTTCATCTGGTAAAAGTACAAGAATACACGGCAAGGAAAGACTGCAACAGTGTGCTTTCAATGTTCAATAGTTCTCTTGGTTGAAATGAAGAGTTAAATTAATTTGGGGATTTTGTGACGCAAGAAGTGATCGGAAATGGGAATGCTCAAGGATAAAAAGCTTCGTCAAATCAGCAGAAATGGTGGTATCGAATAAACAATCCTGATAATGACTGAAAATATATGATTTAGATTTGGAGATATGAAAAGATTTGGGAAAATAGGAACAAGAAGTAGGAATGAGAGATACTTATACACTTATTTTATATAGTCATACTGTAAAAGCTAAATACAAACAGATATAATACTAACATTTAAAAAGCATCACTCATTCGCCACTGAGAACTGAGCAAACATTGAGCAGCAGAATAGTCTAGTGTTCGACCACATGGCAATCCCATCAGGTACGGTGTGAAGAGGCTTAATCCACATCACGCCATTATTGCCATTATTATTGTTTCAATTTGTAAAGTTAGGCCGAACACTAACAAAAACAAGCGCCGCATTGGATAATTAATTAACCAAACGTTGTGTTTCTACCGGACTCTTTTTCACAGCTGCAGCCCTTACACACATGGGAGTGTTTTCATATCTCACAATGACACATGGGCTGTAGTCGCCCAATAACAGTCACATGGCAAAGGTTGCCTAAGCGACTCACTCTCTCACTGGTTGCCGGGCAGCAGCGTTCCGTCGCTCTGTGAGTGATCCCCTTATGGCAGAGCTGGTCAAGCAGGGAATGATTCGCGAGAGCTAAGGTCACAGGCAGATGATGAGGCTAATTAATCTTGTTTTGCACTCCACCCGCTAATTATTTGCTTCCGTAATTATGCCCCTAATACCACCCCGCCCTCGTGAACCCACGTAGCCCACCTCGACCTCCCGCCTGTAGCTACACAAACAGCCGTATTAAAAAGGTGAAATGACGACGAGAAATGGAATCGCCACGTTTTTTTAATTTGTGACGGATGTTTCAGAAAAAGTGGTATCTCACATCGCACCGCTGTGGCCCTCAACACGTCTGATTCTATTTGCTACCGTAAAGTGCTTTGAAAGCTCTTCTTCTTCACGCCGCATCCCTAACAGCAGGAAATCACGAGAAAAGTTGAGCGAGGTAAAGGGTGGAGGAAGGGGAATCATTAAGTGACTCATTAATTCTACATAATCACTCTTTCAGACACTTTTCTGACACTTCCTCCGTGTGCGCTTCGTACTGTTAACAAGCCGGGCCTGGCAGAGACTGCAGCAGCAGCAGTTGGAAGCAGCTTCACATGCCA
This sequence comes from Pseudochaenichthys georgianus, assembly GCF_902827115.2. Lineage (NCBI taxonomy): Eukaryota > Metazoa > Chordata > Actinopteri > Perciformes > Channichthyidae > Pseudochaenichthys > Pseudochaenichthys georgianus. Next base: position 48,864,663 of record NC_047505.1, on the reverse strand, counting down.
GTGACGGCCGGCTCCTCGACATGAGAGACATAGACAGACAGTCCCACAGTCAGGGGACGAAGGCTGGATGAAGACCCCAGGGCTCCCACAGAGCTAGATTTACCCTTATGTGCGAGTCTGGAGGAGCCACGGTCATTGATCGAGGCTGGAGAGCCACGGAAGCCGCCATTTAGGCTGCAGCAATACAACTGTGCTGCTATTGATTGATGAGGCTGGTCCTGTTAATATTATTTATGGTAGGGGGGGCTACACGGCTCTCTGGAAGAGTAGGCCCCCCCATAATAAGTGGTAATTGATGGCATGGGAGGCCAGGGCTCCCTCACCCTGCCTCCCCCCTACTCACTGACCCCGTCCTGTGAAAGTCAGATGGATTGCCTCTAACACAGTTATGATTGATATTATCAAATTACATAACCCGCGACAGAAGCCTTGTGGGCCTACTCAAGTGGGCACATTGATTTTTGATTAGGACGCCACTCAACACATCTAGGAAGGAGCTTGGCGCAAGACTTCTGAAGGGATGCTTTCTATTGGATAACTGGCTCTCCAATACCGTGTACTAGTATGACTCAAGGATGATACAGATTGTAAAAGTGAATCCAGTTTGACCTTTTGTTCTCATTTAAAAGTGAAGCAAATGTAAAGTATGGCTTCAATTTAGCCATCTTTCGTGGTTTTGTAACACTTTCTAAAACTGAAAGAATTCGCTGACATTAATTGAGTTTTAACATCTGCCTTGTTGTTGAATCTGAGCAGCTAGTAGCTATACGTTTAGCAGAGTCGACCACCATGATGGAAACCTGATGTTATTGTGTCTTAGTAGCGCAGTCACACTGACACTGGACCTGACCTTGTAATAAAAAACATCCTTTCTTTCCGCGGGGAGAAAATGCGAAACAGAACGGCAATATTGACAATAGCTAGAAGGCAAAGTAAAAGGTTATTAGTTTTAATATAACAGACCCAGATGTATACTTCATCTCTAATATGCTTGTGAGAAAGGTTTTTAAATTCATTCGAAACAATCATTAGTGATAAAAAGTCGAGGTTTTAATTTGAAACAACAACCACTTTATAATTAAAGCTAAGCATACTCACTGTAACAATACTCTCCTGGCTTCTGAACACGGTTTCTGAAAGTACCTGTGCAGTAAAAGTCTCCACTGTTGCGTGACCAGGTTTTAATCGCCGCCCCCCTCCCCCCCCCCAAAAGACTTGCTCAATTACCGCGGACAGATGGACGACATCCAGCAGATCTCAATGGCTTTCTGTGAGTCAGAAGCCATTTTCATTTGCGGCAAGCCGTAGGATGAAATCAAAATGTGTATGAAAAACATATTAGCGATTCCCTGGAGGCTCGCCACAGCGTGTGTACATGCACAGGGTGTTAAGGTGGTGCTCCAGAGAGAGAGGGGCATGTGTGTACCTGAGGATGTGTGATGCAGGCAGTGATTAATGCCTCTTCATGACTTTTTTGACACCTCTCGCGTAATGGCTCCTTATTTTAGAAATGGCTAATTATCTAATCATTTCGCCATATTTCCCCTGACTGGCGGGGTCGTATTCAGCTCGCATGAGAGCTGCCTGGAAAAATAGTGAGGATGAGGGAGAGGTAAAATGTTGTTATGCACCTATTAAAGAAACTCTAATTTTCAGTTTGATGGCGAATTGCATGCAACGAAAAAAGGATCAGTGAGGCAGCTGTGCGAAGTGACCTCTGGCTGACCAGAAGGAGAGGGAACAAGGCCAGAGCTATGCAGCGAGGACACACATTAGCGCGGGGGCCTACAGTATGAACAGGGCTACTTATTCAAAAACCACAATATTTCCAGTTCTGCACGGGCGACGTGAAATAAAAACAACACAAGGTTAAGGAAAACCTTTGGAGTTATTTCAGTTGAATGCTTGATGTTGGTTGTCAACAAACTTTTACTTCTCAACTCCATATCAACTGAAGTGAAATGTATGTAATGAAGAGAATATATGTTATGTTTGACACTTACATTATAGTTTAACAGATGGTTGCTATAATATAAGCAGACTTCATTTCATTTAATGTTAATTTAATTCAACACTGTGGCTGAGGGACGATAGGAACTCCCGTCTTCTGTTTTGCATCCGGTCAATAAATGTTCAGATAAATTAGAACCGACTTGTAAATATGATAATAACAAACGGTTCCTCCGGTGCACTTCCCTCATTGTTTTATTGCATGTGTGGGCAATCTTCCAGATAGCGTTGAATTGATTTGTTTAATGATCTTCAATCCCTCCAACGCTTTTCCCTCATTCTCTAACAGCCTGCCTCTAACCCCTCAGCATCTAATGCCCTAACCCCCTGCCTCTTTATCCCACCCTCACCCTCATCAGCGCAGAGTAAAGCTGTGAATATGAGCATTATGAGCTTTGGGTTCAAAACTTAATGGTTCACAAATCAGCCGCTATGGATTTCCTGCTACTCCGATCGATAGCCGCTGGAAGGGGGTCATGATTTCCAGCTTTCAGATATACTCCAGCTGCTAATTCATATCAGTGAGTTAAAGCCCTCGGTGCTGAGTTGGAATAATTTTATGTCAAAGACAAAAGACAGACTATTAAAGTGAGGAAGCAGTGTTGTAACGTTCCGTCAACGCGGATACATTTCCACAATGTGAAATATTGCAATGCCAACGGGTCTACTGTATATCCGTCACTAGGCGTACTTCCTGTATGTCACCGAGTCACTCATGGTGTGATAGTATGATTATATACCCCTATAGCTAGTACTTTTTACAAAACACTATCAAAGAAAACTATGAACTCTGTGATTCTCTGCCATTACATGACTTGTTAGACGCTTTTATCCAAAGTGACTTCCATACTCAATACGGTGGGCAATACCCACAGGAGCAATTTGGAAGAGTCTCATGGACACGACGACATGCTGACTGCAGTGGGGTTTGAACCTGTGCCCCCTTGATCCGAACACCTACGCACTAGTCCACTGCGCCACACGCCTCCCATCAAATCGACAATGCTACACTTGCCTAGTTCCTTGAACATTCACTCTTAAACCTTCATTGTTTTAATATCAAGGGAGTGTGCCGACAGTGAGGCGTGTTAAACTCCCTTAGTTTGGATTCCTAGAGGCAAGTTGAAGTAGGGGTGGGCGATATTGAAAAATATGTTATCACGATATTTTCAAGCAGTATCACGATAGACGATATATATCACGATATTTTCATGTCGGTTATTATGGTTATTTTTCAAGTTACTTAACAGTACAAGCACCTACAAGGTAACAGAGACTAAAACAAAAAGGAGTAACAGACCAAAGTAGCATTTCAAGCTGGTTTTATTTCTGAAATGAATCCCGAGTGAACAATTCAACATTTTTATATGGCTTCAGGCACAGTTTCTCAGTATAAAAATGAACTTTCTGAGGTAGCACGAGCAGTGAACATCAATAAACATGAAAAGGAGGGTAAAACATAAAACATCAATGAGGAAAAGTCAGTGCCAAACAATTCAAATGTAAACTTTAGACTTGAAGTGCAATAAAAGACTTTAGCATAACTGAAGGCGGTTTTTGAAGTTTTTTTTTTTATATATTTTTTTTCAATTTTTATTTTATTTTTTTTATCACGATAGATACGATATCTCTGAAAAAGCATATCGTGGAGACCTAATATCGTCACGACGATATATATCGTCATATCGCCCACCCCTAAGTTGAAGTGCAAAGTTCCTCTCACACAGTATGCGTTGGCCTTTGGTCCATATGGAAACTGTGAAAATGGTACTATTAAGATCAGTTTTTGTATTTTCATGTGGTTGTCAATAACTAAATGTTATGTGTTTTGTTTATGTGAATTAAGCAGTTGTTAACCAAATTCAAACTAAATTATAAAGGACTGTTAGGTGTGCAAATGATGACATGTTTAGTTTAAACTGTGGCGAAAATACAATGAATACAAAAGGACATTGAGTCGTATTATAAGTGCATCTTACAAAACTAGTACAACCAGTAAACTACAAGCAACAAGTACTACTACTGAAACGGCTAGCCCTGCCACTGCTGCTGCTCGACTGTTACACATACCACCAATAGAGCCAGTGATACAGGTCAACTGCATACAATTCATGCCAGAAGTGTGAGAGCATGACCAAAGTGTTCCCAGCATGACTTGGAGTCCTCTTCCACACAGGAGACCTCTGCGTGATGGCCAACGGCAGAGAGAAACACGGGGCCGTTCACTGCAGGACAGCCTCGTATGATTAATGACCTCCAATTAGGGCTGGATGGCAGGTTTCACGGGTTCCTTCTGCCCACACCACCCCGACTAATGATCATCTTTCTCAGGCATGCCTCAACAGCTCAACTCCACTAAAACAACAACAACAAGATCCCAAACTGGGACGAGAGGCTCTGCCGTCCGGAGAGGACACAGCGTTACTCTCCAATCATCAGTTGTGTGATATCATTTGGTTTCATTGGGTTACAAAGCTGAGGCACATTCGCATTAGGCTCGTTTGAAGTGGTTTGAAAATAGATGTACCCAAATCAAGTTTGTACACGTCACTTGTGTTTCCACCTACTTTAACGCATGCAGACGACTCGAACACTATTTTCCATGGCAAATGTTCCTACTTCAAGTGGTTAAAAGAACGTAAAAGTCATATTTGCAGCTTATGAAACTTAAAATTACTACTTTAGCTAACCACACATTATAATGTAATGGCTCAGTTCATATTTAGTTTTAATGTAGCTTTATTTTTATTTTTGAACTGACTAGTAAAATATTATCAAGTGAAAAGGTTCCCATTGTCCCTTAAATTCCACCTAGTGCTGTATCAAGACATTTAACAAGTCAATTCAAACTGTAAGCATGTAAAGCAGGGCAGCTGGAATAAATGATGCTTTGTATTCTCCCTGATTTGCTGTAAGTTGTTCATCTTGAGCTGCAGTTTGACAAACCAAAAATAACTTTGATATTTATATGTTACACAAATGTTTTGAAGCCGTTTCCCCCGAGATCAGTTGAAGACATGACACGCTGCTTCCTGATTGTACTTGTCGTCCAGCATAGAGCCAGAAGAACCCATAAAATACCAATGTTCTCAACATAAATTCAAATAGAAACCACTCGCAGTATAACCACTTTTGATGAGATTCTCACCGGTTGTGGACAGGAGCTTTGCTAGGAGCTTTGCTACAGTAGCAAAATGACTGTACCATTTGCTACTATGGACGCATCTACAATAACACGTTTTGTTTTCCTTAACAAATGACTCCAAACATGTTCTTTTGTTCCGCTAAACACCAATCTGACACTTCTGCTTATCTGCCATATTTAGCTTCAACATTTAGTTTTTTAGATGATGCAATTGATAATTGCACTGAAAAGCTCTGCTGTCCGACATGTATGTGAATGTGTATGGAGGTACAGTAGTTGGTGTTGCTAAATAACAGCAAAGAGCATGTGTGCCAAGGAAGCCATTCAGTCTTAATGAGAATTGTTTTCTGTTCCACGAGGATCTTCCAGCGGGCAACACGCTGCCCGCTGGCATCAGTGCGGCCTGGAAGAAGCCCTACTGTTCATGGACTCAGCCCTCCAGAACCACTCTGTTATTAAAGCCTGGAAAAGGATAGAGTAAGTGGGGGAAAGAAAAAGAAAAAAATCTGAAAACAATTAAACACAAACCGCGTTTGTACTGGGGAAGGAGTGGCTGTTGTATTTCAATCCCAGACGACCTATGGGATGCCACGGAAGTGCCATTAAAAAGAGAAAGGATGCGTGAACAGCTGTTTTCTGTGACGGCTCACTCTGCTTACCATGATTTCCCTCTGTTAGACTGGGTTGGGATTACCACAGCCCCCCGGCACACTGCTTCAATTTCCTCACATGGCGCACATCTGACAGAGAAGACTTACAGTCCTACATACGCCTGGTTGGTGCAATACTGTACGTATGTGAGGCACAGAAGTGGACATGTAAGTATGAACCAGTGGATATGTTTAGAGCAGAGGTGTGTGTGTGTGTGTGTGTGTGTGTGTGTGTGTGTGTGTGTGTGTGTGTGTGTGTGTGTGTGTGTGTGTGTGTGTGTGTGTGTGTGTGTGTGTGTGTGTGTGTGTGTGTGTGTGTGTGTGTGTGTGTGTGTGTTGTTAAAAGATGTACTTGGCAATTTCCACATGTTACATTTGAAAAGATAGAGAGGAAAGAGAAAATGGTGTGTAATGTAGATACATGTGCGGCCAAGCAAGAGCCAAAGGGAGACAAATAAAAAGAGTGTTTCTGTCTGTGTGTGTGTGAGAGAGAGAGAGAGAGAGAGAGAGAGAGAGAGAGAGAGAGAGAGAGAGAGAGAGAGAGAGAGAGAGAGAGAGAGAGAGAGAGAGAGAGAGAGAGAGAGAGAGAGAGAGAGAGAGAGTGTGTGTGTGTGTGTGTGTGTGTGTGTGTGTGTGTGTGTGTGTGTGTGTGTGTGTGCTGGAGAAAGAGAGAGACTTCTGGAGGAATGTGATTAAGTCTGTTTATGGAGTTCTATCACTGACACACGGAGCAGGACCACCTGCAGTCTGGAAGTCATTACGCCGGGGTCACGGGATATCCTACATGTAAACTCTGAGTCACTTCACCTCAAATTGGGTGTAAAGATCCCATTTCCTCCCATCGACAAACTGAACCACCTGCAGGGCGACGGGATACGATGTCGTCCAGGACTACGGCCTCCATTACTATTCTATCACAAGGCTACAACAGAGGGAGCCTATGAGCAAGGCTGATAGGATGGAGATGTTGCTTTGTCACTTTCATTCCATTGTTAATGGAAAACCCTAATGCTGCGTTCACACCGGACGCGATGCGATGTTTGGGGGCGGCGCGATAACATGTAAAGTCAATGCAGAGATACGGACAGACGCGAATTTGCTCCGACGGCGCGCATGAAGCGGTTGATGCGAATGCCGCGGCGCGATTGAGGCGATTGGAGGGGGCCGCGACAACCGCTCGGGTTACATTTTTTCAACTCGAGCGTCAAAGTCACGTGACGCGATCTCACGGTAGGCAATTCATTCTCACACACAGTGACGTCACGAGCTACCCACAATGCAACACGTGCCATATATATATATATATATATTAGGGCTGTCAAACGATTACAATTTTTAATCAGATTAATCAGTTTAAAAATTAATTAATCATGATTAATCACCATTCGAACTATGTCCAAAATATGCCATTTATTTATGTATATTGTTGTGGGAATGGAAAGATAAATGAAAGCAGGCGGATATATCCATTTAACATACAGTATCTATGTTTATTATAAAAAATGTCAAAATGAAAGACAACCCACACACCTATCAATCATCAAACCGTGGGGTCTTAATTCATTACGTGTTGATTTCTATCAACGGGGAGTACTTCAGGAACGTCGACAGAGGGGGGGGGGGGGGAGTCTCCCTCCGCAGCCGGTTGGCGTAGTTTTGGCACAGTTCCGTTGTACAGACCGACGTTAACAGCAGCCCTGTCTGTGCACACGGAGACCGACTCTGTCGTCCGGTGATCTAACCGCCTTCTGGAAAAGCTTCACAAGTACGTCGGTACGCAAATGCGCTTTGTGACACAAGTGACGGTACGCATTTCAGATTACGCACATAACCTGCGTACCAGTTATGTGCACCCCTGTACCAGAGCCATATTATTACTATTATATGGCTCTGCCCTGTACTACAGCAAGAGTATTCTCCGTCGGGACTTCCTGCAACAACACCACGCCGTTATCAAAGATGTTCTATTGAGAAGACAATCACTACGTGACAAAAGTTTTCAAAACCGTGGCTACTGAAATCAATCTTACTAACTGCTGTCTGTGCAATTTACTCCGCGCGAGTTGGCAGACTTTATTTTGCTTACTTTAACATAATTTTTCATGGTGGGGCTAAGCCATTTCTTGGTATGGGTGTAGCCTACCCCAGCCATACCCTGGCGCTGCCACTGGTGGCACGTATGGGGCGGGCCATTCTGCACATGCGTTAAATGCGTTAAATATTTTAACGCAATTAATTCAAAAAATTAATTACCGCCGTTAACGTGATAATTTTGACAGCACTAATGTAAATATATAAATAAAAATATGCCATTTTCCTGGAGGTGCTAATATAAACAGCTAGCTAACGTAGCCAGGCAGAGCACACTAGGTTTTTTTTCTGAATTAACGACCGAAGAAATCGCTGCATGTCTTCGGATTACATCTCTGGACTTGAAGGGTGTGCTCTAGGTCGTTACCAGCGTAAACTAGAGCTGTGTCGGATTGCCCTTACAGACTGCCTGCAGATAGGGGTGGGCGATATGACGATATATATCGTCGTGACGATATTAGGTCTCCACGATATGCTTTTTCAGAGATATCGTCCTATCGTGATAACAAAAACAAAAATTTGAGGAGAGCCTCTTCCCCTCCCGCTCCCCCAGCCTCACCTACTGATTTTAATTTCACCATATATCAAGCCCGATCGATTTCACAATGTCAGCGCACCTCTGCTTTCGTTCAGTCCGAGTTGTTTGACACGCTCCCAAAGTCCCCGCCCCCTTTCTTTGCAGCGAGCAACCATAGGGCAGGCATTTCATAAAGGGGCTCCTTATGAAAAGACTAGCAAACGGTGGAAAGACATAACTGACGCTGTGGCGTTTTATGTTTTTCCCTTCAGTTATGCTAAAGTATTTTATTACACTTCAAGTCTACTCTAAAGTTTACATTTTAATTGTTTGGCACTGACTTTTCCTCATTGATGTTTTATGTTTTACTTAGTTATGTTTTACCCTCCTTTTCATGTTTATTGATGTTCACTGCTCACCCTGAATGAATATTCAGGGTTTCATTTCGGAAATAAAACCAACTTGAAAGGCTATTTTGGTCTGTTACTCCTTTTTGCTTTAGTTTCTGTTACCTTGTAGGTGCTTGTACTGTTAAGTAACTTGAAAAATAACCATAATAACCGACATGAAAAAATATCGTGATATATATCGTCTATCGTGATACTGCCTGAAAATATCGTGATAACATATTTTTCAATATCGCCCACCCCTACCTGCAGATGTATGGAAAAACGACCCTCGACAGTGGCCATCGTCAATTTTGGCTGCATCTACGTCTAATTTCTGGAAACACCAGGTGAACACCCCACTTGTCACAATAATATTATCATGCCAATGCATATATGTGGTATTTTAGAGTTGACTAGATATTGATTAAGGCAATAGACTATGATATTCAGTACAGGAAGCTTAGCAACACCTAGACGGTGTACGGCTAAACCCTCGGCCTGCTTGCACCTCGTGTAAAATGGCGGATACCGGAAGTACGTGTCGCCCTCGGCCCAATACCCGTATGTGTGTGTGAAAGAATCGGCGGTGAGGATCTCAGCCTGCCTTCACTGACGTTGAACCAGAAAACCAAAACATCAGCCGTTAGCTCTTAGCACTCAGAGCTCACAGCTCCTCATATCTGTTCAGAAACTGGACTAAAGTTAAACAAGTACAAACCACAGACTGCCTGTGTCATGGCGAATACAGTCGCTGGTTTATTTATGTCTGTAGGCCGTTGTTGTGAGTGTGGACGGTCGGAGCATATATAACATTAGCTTAGCTTTAGCTTCAGAAAACACGCATTTTAAAAAAGGGTTGTTCGCCTGCCGTCTGTCTGCAGACTTGTCAAAGCATTAATTATTGGTTCTTACTAACCGGTATCAGTATGTTGTTACGTCGGCATAATTTTGAAATGTGTATTACAATGTAATCACGGTCAAATATGTTCATCTTGTTGTAGTTGTAGCCCCCTCACCAGCGCGTCTTGTTTGAATGATGCGAGTAAACACAGCTGACAGCCGCGGTGAAACTCGAGCGTTTAGAGCGATGCGATAAGAGCGATTAAAGCGAAGCGATTATTCGAATCGCGTCCGGTGTGAACGCAGCATAAGTGATCGTAACAGAAAGTAACATAGCATTAAATGTTCTATTATCTGGATCCATGAGATTATGATGTTTCGCTGATACAATGCAGCCACATCAAATGCACGTGTGTCTATAACATTAGTTTTCGATGTAAATACGTGTTTTCTCTTGCCGGTAAGCTCAAACCTGACGGGATATTTCTCAACAACAATAGTTAACCAGTGCAACTCTACGGTATTTCCCCAATCCCCTCAACATAAACGTTTAGCTATTGGTAATGTCAATGTTCTTTAAATACAGATATGGCATTTCCTGAACAATTTAACAATGACATATTGTCTGTAATGTGCTCTCTTCAGTTTCCCTTGCCAATACCCATAGATTCCATTGTTCAAAAATCTTCATATCTTTTCATATACATGTACCTATATCCTAGCACAACACAATGAATTCTGCATGTAGGATGTACAGCATGTGTAGGTTAGCTCAGCTGTTCGGCCCCATGGCAGAACAAAATTAAATGGTCCGGCTACAACAACAATGGAGAGAGGGGATGTGCATGGAAACTAAAGGTTTCTCTGATAAATGAGTCCATGAGTCTGGCTTCTCAAATGATTTGACTAAGAGGTATAAAGTAATATAAAATGGAAATACTCAACATCATACTTAAGTACAGAACTTGAATGTACTTTATTTTATATTCCAACACTGGGATTGACTTGGTCAGTTCTCATTCCTACAACCATTTTGGGATGCAAAAGATTGAACCAATAGCAGTGACAATGTTCAAGAACAAGTAAAGTACATACAATATTAAGCAATACAAAATAGACACCAATAACACACTCTTTCGTGCAGTTTGATGTGCAACATGGCTTGAAAACCGAACATGTCATAGTAGTAGGAGAAGGCTAAAGTAGGACTAAATCCAAGAAGAAATTCTTTGTTCAATTAGTGGAGTTGATTATTCATTTGAAAGCCATTGATTATAGTGGATGTGCTGTCAGCATCCTCATTATTCCCTTTGGAGGATAAGAGTGCTTTGTCAAGATGCGCGATGAGTCGATGATGTGTACCTCTTAGCGGTATGACATCTTCATCCATCACGGACATTTTGGATCTCTCAATCTCCAGACCCTCACCTCTCCATCATAGCTCCGGCTGCCGCTGACAGGCAGTCACTGTAACATGCAGGAGGAGCCACAGATGAGCTCTCCATTAATGAAAAAATAACATATCACACAATACAAATGGGTGCTGAGAAGTGAGAGCACTTCAGAAATGCCCAGATAATTAGACTGTCCGGCAGCAGATTGATGGATGCACTATAATTACCTTTGTGTTATTATTTCAGGGCCAGACAAAAAGGAAAAGCTGGTTTCTCTACTTTGAGCTGCACTGATTCATTAATCTCATTAATGTGTGGAATTAATATCATTTTATCAGACATTCCAGAGCTGCTGCTGGTGTGTGTGGCTGCAGCCATGATTCAGAAGTGTCAGGCGGCGGGGAAGCATCCATCTAATTCAACTCGCTGTCAGATCATCAGCCTTCCAGCGGAGAGAGGGGTTTACTTTACATAACAAATATGAGGCTGTGTTTCCCCTTTGTTTATTGTCAGAGCTCTGGTTCAGTGTCACTTTTCCATTCACTGGTGCAAAAGGAGAGGTCATGCGAGCTTGTGTTGAGGCCCAGTTGTTTTAAACACAAATAATTCAGTGTAAAGTGTTGAATTCACTGATTGGTCTTTTTTAGCCATTAAAATAGTCTAACATCCATGTTAATATTGTGTGTGAAATGATTAGGAAGTGAGGCTTATCATAAATAATGTTTTACTTTTCTCTGATTTCTCACCTTTTAGTGGGAATGTTTAGCACTTGAATGTACATTTTCAATTTCAATAATGCTGTTTATGCTTTATGCCCAACCTTTGATAATCTAAATGAGTAATTGCCGAGTATGACCATTAACAATAGATGATGGCCACACATAACTATAATCTGCTCTGTCCAGTGGGCGCTGCATCATTTTCCACCATTGATGATGAATCTCCAATATAATCTTCGTTATTACTAGTCACTTGACAAAAGATAGATCATTAGCTGTCATTAAAAAGTAAAATAAATAGATAAACTATGATATATTATTATAGGTTAGGATATCCAGCATGAGTATATTAAGTTATGCTAATTAGTTATTCAATTACCAGCTGTTATAAACACGCATGCATCAATTGTCTTAACTCCGTAATTGTATTAACCCTCAGCTTTTAGGCTGGGTTTCTTCTACAGAAACAAGTCCTGTTTCTCGCTTGAGGCCAGGAAAAGGCTCGTCACTGTGACCTTTTGACCTGCGCTGGACTATGGCGATTTGTTGTATATGAATGCACCTGCCCATTACCTGAGCAAGTTAGATGCTGCGTATCACAGCGCACTGAGATCTTTGACAAACTGTAAAGCATTTACTCATCACTGCACCCCGTATACCAAGGCGGTGTTGCCATCACTTACTGTACGGATGCTCAGTCACTGGTACTTTTTCATTTACAAAGCCATGTTGGATAAACTCCCATCTTATATCTGCTCCCTGATCTCTCGGTGAATTGAAAGTATTTATTGCCTGAGATCGCATGCTGTGGTTTTATTAAATGTGCCAAGTGCTAGGACTGTCTTAGGGAAGAAAGCTTTTAGACGTGCAGCTCCAGTAACTTGGAACAGTCTGCAAAAAGAATGGAACATTACCAAGCTGGTACCACTACATGTTTTTAAAGCTCGGTTGGATGCTACACAATCAGATGCTGTTGGTACCTGTACATGTGGTTAGATATGTAAATTGTAATCCCTGTACATTTTGCTGCATGATGTCCTTTTGTTGTTCTGTTGTTTATGTTTTCATGTGATTTTACCTGGATAAATAAAGGTTTTGAATTGAATTGTTTATACATTGTTCTGAAATTGTATATTTTGATGCAAATACATTTGTACTTTTACTAAAGTATGACATTTATTGCAGGACTTTTACAATTTATGATTGCTACTTTTACTCAAGTAAAAAGTCTGAGTTCTTCTTATGCCTCTAATACATTCTTAGGATTAAACCGTTTTAGATGTCATAAAGATGTTTTTACTTGTTATTCAAACATGAAAATAATCAAATCTGAAGGTTTTATTTGCGGCTCATAAATTGAGCAAGTTCAACAAATCTAGTACATATGAGAATGAAAAGTTTTATGACGATATTATATTACTTATTTCATTGAATTTGGGCATCAGTGCTCTGCATATAATACACAATAAAACCCAAAGCACCACACGCCTTAGTGTCTTTGCTAAAGCAGCTGCATACACCGCTATCAAAACTCAGCCTTTCTCAAACAAACTCTTCAGCTCCATCATCCGGATTGTAATGGATTTCCAAAACAATAATAATTATGCGAGCCGACCCAAAGCGGAACCAGGTTTGGCTCGTCCTTCCCTCCGCCCCGACTAATTGTGAAGCGTACGGAGAGCCACTTCCTGGAGCTTCCTCTCTAATGGTCACAGACGATTGACATTTGAGAGCACATGAAATGTCCCCCAGCTGTCCAAGTAACTGGGTTTGTATTCACTCTTCTGTCCTTTTTTTATTTAAACAAGAATCCATCCTTCCATAGGTGCCACGCAGAGACTCCAACAGTTAACCTACAGCTTACATCTGTTTCTCTGAGTGACTACGTTCCTCTACACCTGAACAAACTATTACACGGAGTACATCTGTTTCTTTAACCCGTTGTTTTAGCAGGATGGAGCTGTCCCAAGTTTCCATTAGTTCAAAAAATGAATTGAGCAATGCCTTTAAAAGCCTTTATACACCGAGCACGCCACAAATCATTGGACAGACGATGTTATGATGTGTCTGCTGTCTCGGTGCAGGGCTCGCTCCAGGGCAGAATCACCCCGGTCTGATAAACACTCCTTTAGCTCTACGGTCATAGCCTAGGGGGGAGTGAATGGGAAACTGGACAATCTGTGCTTGGGTTACAGCTGTAGAGCCAGCTGAAGACAGCTTAATGGGAATATCATAGAGTGGCCTCAACTTTAATTTCTATAAACGCATTAACATTTGAGACGAGTCATTCCACTTGCTTCAGGTGTCTTGTAAATGGCTCATAAATGTCCATTTCTTCTTATAAACACCGGGGTCAGTTACTTATCCGGCATGGCGAGGGACACTTACTGAAAAGTGGTTCTCGTCTTTGTTTTCTTACAGAGGCGCACCGATGACTTTAAATATACAAAAGAAGAAGAAGATAAAACGAGACACGGACCTCAATGTCAGGGAGACCCTTACCCACCCACGCCACATGAGTTTTACATCCATCATTTCTCATCTCTGCCTTTTTTTTTTCAACAACCTTTTAAGCACTTAAGTGCAGAAGCACACTGGATACAGTTGAGCTGTGAGTGACTTAATAACAGCAACAGGTCACATGATGGCCTCATAACCCCAAAACGTTATGCCATACACATCAATTATAAAATATATAGCTGTACAACTGAAGACTGAACTGCTTTTCCTTCCCGGAAAAGACTGTCCCACTCTTGACCTGACAATCAACATCGGCCCCTCTGTTGTTTCCCCGACTCAGACTGCAAGGAATCTGGGTGTGACCCGAGATAACAACCTGTCCTTCACTGCAAACATCGCTGCTACAACCCGTTGCTGCAGATACACGCTTTACAACATCAGGAGGATGCGTCCCCAGCTGACCCAGAAAGCGACGCAGGTTCTGGTCCAGGCTCTCGTCACCTCACGCCTAGACTACTGCAACTCCCTCCTGGCTGGTCTACCTGCATGTGCCATCCGACCTCTGCAGCTCATCCAGAATGCAGCGGCTCGTCTGGTCTTCAACCTTCCTACATTCTCCCACACCACGCCGCTCCTCCGCTCCCTCCACTGGCTTCCGGTAACTGCTAGAATCCACTTCAAGACACTGGTACTTGCGTACCAGTGAATGGTACTGTGAATGGATCTGGCCCTTCCTACATCCAGGACATGGTTAAACCGTACACCCCAGCACGTGCACTCCGCTCTGCATCAGCCAAACGGCTCGCTGCACCCTCGCTGCGAAGGGGACCCAAGTTCCCATCAGCAAAAACACGTGGGTTTGCTATCCTGGCTCCAAGATGGTGGAATGAGCTCCCCATTGACATCAGGACAGCAGAAAGCTTACACACCTTCCGGCGCAGACTGAAAACCCATCTCTTTCGACTCCACTTCGAGTGATATAATTACTAACAAAGAACTGCTAACAGAGCACTTATATACTAATAAAGGACTGGCTTATCTATAGCCAGTTGAGTAGCACTTGAAATGTTTTTGCTCTATGAAACCTGATGCACTTATATGATTCTGTTTTCTTCATGTTTGTATCTTGTTGGTCGAACACACTTATTGTAAGTCGCTTTGGATAAAAGCGTCAGCTAAATGTAATGTAAAGGTATAAACACAATGTCCTGAGTGTATGCAATTTACACATGCCCCCTACATAGTTAAAGCATTGAACACACTGTGAAAAATAGTGCCAAAAACCTGGTATACGTTCTCTCTTTAAAGCTTTATTAATAAAGTAATGGCAACAAGGGGGTGGAAAACATCAAATCAAACTGAAGAGATATCGCTATATCATCAACTTTATAAAATGCAATTGCCATATTGTTAGCAGAAAAAGCTTACTTACAAAAATAGCAGTCAACAGTTGGACATATTGTAAAACATATATCAAAAGGCAGTGCATAAACTCACCCAAACACACCATATGTAAAAATCCTTTTCAAATTCTGATCACATAAGAACAAATATTACCATTTTTCTCTTCTTAGTAAACACAAACATGCTCAGTCTAAGAGGGAGATGAGAAAATAAAGGTAGTAAATGCTATCATAAAAAGAAATTTGCCACAGGGAGAAAATGTGCAAAACATATGCTGATGTCTCATACACACACAAGACACACTCACTATCCAACACACACACACACACACACACACACACACACACACACACACACACACACACACACACATATGCATACACACAAACTATTCCAATAACTCGCTGTCTCCCTCTCACCTGGTGTGTTCACAGTGAGATCATACCTAGAGGTGAAATTTGGGATAAATCCGACCGGAGAACATCTGTAATCGGAGCCAGGAATATAAAAAAGGGCTACATTGGTGAGTTATGTCTGTAATTTTTCAGTGTTTTTAAGATCATTTTCATTGCAAATCTGGTCACAGGTTTCCATTTGATGTGAAAGACACAATGGGAATTTTCTTGAAACATCTGAACATCAAAACCATGGAAGTGACCGCATCGCTGCAGGGAACACCGTCCTGTTGAGGACTCATTAAAAGAGTTTCAGAAATTAAAATGTGAGCCTGATTTCTGTGGTTTTACATCATTACTTCTTTTGTTACTTAGTCGAAGCACTATTGGAGGCAAGCCTTACATACCTTGATGTGTTGCCTGTCGAAACTATTCTCTACCAATGTTATGCTTTACAAATATAAGATGCACTTTTATTAAAACCAGAGGGGTGATTAAGATTTTCACTATGGTGTTATTTTACATTTACACACATAGACCCCAAAAGACACACACATGCACAAACAGGAGCTAACAAAAACTATAAAACTGGCACCTCTCCAGCTGATAGTCCACTAGGGCTGTACCCGAATATCCGTTCGTTGGAGTACTATTCGGGTTTCAATTTCGTTATTCGGATATAAGCAGCCGCGCTGCACTGCGGTTGCCAAATTGAATTGATTGAAAACTCCAATGTCAACGTCAGAGCGTGCGCCTCTTCGGGTGGTGCTAACACTTAACCATAAACGTTGTTTACTTTCTCCGTCTTTATATGTAGATATTACTGGTTTTCTCCGTTACGTTGTTTCCATAGCAACAACAACAACAACTTCCTGTCAACATCGCTAACTCTCCTTCAAAATAAAAGCATGTCCATACAAAATAGGAAGCCAAGCCAAATTACACTTAAGACATATACAACTGCAACGAAAGTAACGAACACAATGCAATATCCTTTTCAATTTCAAAGAACACAAATTGGGCTATATACATCAGGGCTCGACAATAACGGTTGCCAGGTTGCCATTGGCAACCATTCAGAAAAAATGTCAACCACTTCTTGGCCTTTGCTTGCCATCAGTGGCAACCAGTTTTTAACATACAGAAATAAGGACAGCAAACAGCAAAATGTGCACCGCAAAATAGATAAATGTTAATTATTTGTTGTATTAAGAGTGATATTTAATTATTGTTGTGACCAGTCGGAACCTGATAGTTAAGTTGGTGTGATTACGGAGCCAGAAAGTGATTCACATTTACTCGCGTTTACAAGCAAATTAAGTTGTTTGACTGTGGGGTAAAAAGTTCGGCCAACCCGTCAACATCTCAAACGAATGTTCAAAGTGATTACATTGATAAAGCGCAAGATGAACCCGAACGAAAAGCAAAGAAGAAATGTGTAAAGTCTTGGGAGGCGAAATATATTCTGCGTCGTTGTGCATTCACTTCCGGTAAAAGTTCCTTCAAAATAAGAGTCCCGATCTTATTACTACCAAAATAAAAGTGTAAAACGAAACTTTACCATAGAAAATATTGGCATACAATTATAATCACTTCACTACAAAAAACACATTGTAAATATAGTTAGACATATTAAAGGTAATTTACAGCATTAATAATTCATATCTAATTCTTAACCAATCCATGGTGGATCTATGGTGGGGGTCAGCACAAAGGTCAAGGAAACCCACATTTGAAAGGGAGACAACGGATGACCAAGAAACTAGTGACTTGCTCAATTCATTTTTGAGGGATCTGTGAAGAACATGACAACAGCTGCACTCCTGGTATTTTGTATACCAGCAATTGAGGGTGGATAAGTTTACTACCACTTAAGTTTCAATTAATTGTGTTAATTACTTATTGTAAAGCATTTGAACATTCTTTTGTGTCACATGTTCATTATTAAGTTGATGTATAACTGTATAGGATCTTAATTATTTAAAATATAAGGTTTCTAAAAATGGCAACCGTATTTTCAGTTTTGGCAACCAAAAGCTGATGCCTGGTTGCCAGCCTGGCAACCACTTTTACAAGTTAGCGTTGAGCCCTGTACATTAACAAATAACTATAAAACAACAATACTGTAGAATATCAAAATGAATGCCGTGAATAAACCGCAATACACGTGTTGAAGTGGTTCGCTGCTGCTGACCCCCCCCCCCGAATATTCAATGGTAAAAATGGTATTCGGGAGAGCCCTATCGTCCACACATATCTTTGGTATAGATCGGGAATTAAACCGGCAACCCTACGGTTTCCAAGCTGAGTCCCCACAGACTGAGCTACTGCCGCACACAATGGACAGAAACATTTCAGTACAGGGTTAAGGTTACTTATGAGACAAAACTGTAAGCAATTCTCACTGAAAGATGCTATTGATTAACACAAAAATGTAATCAAAAATAAACTATTTGGATTATTTAGACGTGTTACACATTGGCGGACTCCACCAGCCAAATGGCTTTACAAAGAAAGGCTTACATAAAAGATCTTATTGCATTTGTATTTGTCTTGGGGTTTGATTTGTGAAATAAGAGGGTACGATCATTTTGACATTATTATTTTAGTTATCATTGAACATTTTGTTTTTTGCAGGGACTGGAACGATCCAAAGGTTCTTGGATTCTCCTACGATAGGTTTGCAGTAGGCCAAATTGAATTTTTTATAATATTTAGAGTAATTGTTTAGTCCTAGTCACACAACAACACCATTTCAGTGGATGTGACAGATCTAAAATGTCCCATGTGAGTCCGCACCGTGACAAGAGGCCTTTGCTTTCCTTTCCTCCAACATAAAGGATCCAGCCCACCACAGACCGGAGCATCTTTAAGTTGAGTGATTTGCCGCAGCGTCTGATAGATCACTTCTCAGCTTGACTTGTGGTTGGAGGCGATTTCATTTTCCAACCCTCTCAGAAGTTATCTAAATGGATTGTACAATAATCTGTTGTGCCCCGAAACCACAGAGCAAATAATTATTCTGTGTTCAAATGTTTGACAGCAAAAATTAGTAACAATCACCCAGAGAGCAGGTGTTTTTCTTTTCCCCTTCTCCACCGCCGCCCCCCCCTCCCTGAGTGCCCGCAGCCGAAAAGGTTGTGTACAAGGCTAGTATTGATTTTGAAACCATTCGACAACGAATAAATAAGACGGGAGAGGAGGGAGGCCTTAGCCATGAGCTTTTTGATCAATCAACATGTCACAGCGGGAACTAAATTCAATTCTTATTTATCAAAAACCCCTGCTTGTTTAGAATGCTATGCAACGATGCTCTGCGGCGGCCCTTAACGGCCCTTTGAGCCACAGACATCACTGTCACCGGCATAGATTTCATGACGGAAATACTTTGCTGTGAAATCTTAATCCCATGAAGACAATAAATACATTTGAATTGCATGAGGTCATGTATTCGCAGAGATGTGAGACACATGGCATTTTGTATTTGTACAAGATTGCAGAGTGAACAAGCAAACTGCTACTGACTGAAATAACATGCTATACAGAAACAGATATGTAGTTGTTGCCGTTTAGGTTGAGAAAACAATTGCATTTATGTCCACAGATGAGCAGCCATTACTTTTCATCCCCGTTGGATCTGCCACAAACCCTGCAATTTGTGACAACCTTAATGTGTGTTCATAAAACAGAGATCAGAGGTCAGGATGCAACCTGTGATTTCACAACAATGCAGTCTGATGAACGCTGAACACCCGGAGCACCTTCACTACAACATGCCTGATTAACAAATCAATGTTCTGTCATCCACTCATGAAGTCCTATAAAAAGGCTTTTCTTGACTTGTGTTATTATTGAAGGAAAATGGAAAAGGGGTTACGTTTTGACAGCTGTTCAACAATCCGCCCACTCAGCCATCTTTGCTCTGCCATTATCCCTTCATACACCTCCACTCGACCCAAAACACTCTTTAACATCGTAATATGTTGTTCACTACAAGGTTAACAGGTGCACCATCTCACAGACATGCTGTAGTCGGAACAAGAACAAACTGAAAGACCCTTACGGCCCGTCCACACGGCGGCGTGCGTTGACGCTTGCCGGCGGGCGTGTCTGACACTCCACCAACAACCAATCACATGAATATCCCGCCCCTGACACACAAGCAGCAGTTTGATTGGCTAGAGCTTGTACTGGCATATGATTCGATTGGCTGACACTTCTGCCGAGGCTTCAAAAGTTGAACATTGCTCAACTTTTGCAACGAGCCACGCCAGCAACCCACGATGCAGTTCGGCTAAAAGTGAATGGGCAGAAGTGTTGGAAGCTTCAACGCACGCCGCTGTGTGGACGGGCCGTTACGCAAACGGGAGATGTAGGCAAATGTCACAGATCGAGAGCTAAAATGCTTACTCAACCTTCACCCATATATAGAGGCAGGAAACTCCACTGACAGATTTAGAGCTAAAATGCTAACGCGGTAGCTTCTTGTTGTGAGGACAATGCGTATCACTGAGCCATTGTGTCATCACAGTTCAAGGGCCTATACAATGAAATCAAGTATCCTATAAATGATAACATAATGCTTATTTACATATACATACATGTGTGTAAGGGATATCACAATGAAGATAAATGCTCTTCTGATTGTAATTACAGGGGTTAGCATCAAGCATCATAACACATGCTTGTAATTAGCCTATTCCACCCTGAATAACTGGGTTAGGGTTAGGAGAGTATATTGATGATGACCTTTATATCATGTTGACATGCTGCAGACCTGAATCAAACAGGAGGTGAAAACAGCATACTCCATGACCTTCACATTCATAATTAAGTAAAAGATCAACACCATGAATGGACGTATGCCATGCTCTCCTAAAGCAGAGAGGCACATGTTCATTCTGTGTCTTCTACAAGCTTTCACAGATTGAATTATTTGCACAGGTCACACTGCGATGTGTTCTGTCAATTTTCTCATCCCTCTGTTCCTTTGTGAACTCGACACCCATTTCCTGTTCCCATGCACTTTTAGCTTTGATGATACATTGATTATCAAACAACATAAAAGTGGCGTACATCTTGCCGGATGAATGCCCTCTGGTGAGGGCTTAAGGTGGGCAAATTCTCCCAAGGTCCACTAACAGGATGCAAGTGGAATAAGGGTGCTAACGGGGAGATATGTTGGTTCAAGAGTGAAACATCCAAGGAGTGATGGTTGTGGTGAGGGTTTGGCATCACGGCAGGTATTCGTCCACTTTCAAAAGGCAAAGACATGCATTAGGATGGCAATTGGTACAATAATGGCGAGACGGAACGAGACAAATGGTGAGCAGGAAAAAGACATTACATTTCGTAATGTGGAAATATTTATCTTGAAAATTGGTTTTGTTAATATACCCTCTTATCTATAAGAAAATAAAGAATCATTAAAAAAAAGCGAAGGTGTTCGAGTGACACGCCTAGTTTATAACAGTGAAAATCATGAATGAAAGCTCAATCCCAAACGTGCGAATAATCAATCTGAAATGCTTATGACAATTAACAATGCGAGATGCAATAAGAGCCGGGTGTTTTGACAGCTTAGATTTGGATTAAACCCGGCTTAATAGGATCATTTCTCTCACAAAAGCTACTCCTTCAAACCAGGGCAATCAATTATTATGAATTATACATGGCTTGAATTAAGTGTCTAATGTCATTAATATGTCTCATTAGTTTGCATTGAGTACGGGAGATTTTCCCCTGTGTGACTCCTCCATCAAAAGGTGGAAGAGGGGGGGGGGGTGGATGGGGGAGAATAACAGTATTTGCATTGAGCAAAGGCGCCATTGTGTCAATGTCAAATGGAGTGTTTGTAATGTCTCTCTCGCCGGAAACCATGAGCTTTATTCATTTCAAATATTTCCAGCGATGCATTAGTGTCAGGATGTGTCGCTTCCATTTCTCAGAGACGAGCGGAGGCCTGACAGCCCGGGCGGATGTGTAAATACAACAGAAAACACTTAACTATGAGATCATCTGCACCGGGTTATTAATCTTGCTTTTTAAGGGCCTGTGTGGCCTGGACTCCCTCCATGATCCTCCTTTCTTGGTGTTGGCTATATTCTGAACCATGTTAGAAACATATCCATTAAGGAGATGGATGTGTTTTGGGGATGGTTGGAAAGCAAAAGGAACACACAAGTGCTGATTGGGTGGGTTATGGGTTAAGGGCACATTTACAATGGGCTTCTTTGGTTGGATGGGATTCCACACAGGGCATAACGCCTGCTGCTGATGTACATCCACATAGCTTACTATCTGCTGAGTCCTAACATGAGAAGTGTACTGGAAGACTTGGAACTAGGGGTTGGTGATATGGAACAATCCCACATCAAAATGTTCTCCTTCAAATACCTTGATATCAATAATGCAGCGACGTTGTACGGTTGACCATTCGTGCTTTTACTAAATACTATCACAAATGTGGATGTATGACTTTGTGATTAAACACAAATACTAGAACTGCTTGAACAGTCTGATACATTTAGGAAATACACACCTCACTTTACTGTATAGCAGTTTTTAAAACCAGACGATATTACCCAAAATGTAAGATGATATCTAGTCGATTATCTTGTTATATCATCCATATATTGCCAACCCTACCTAGAAATACCAGACCTTGTTTCTTATATTACTGAGCTGATATGTTGCTTCCATAACAAGATAAGCCTACTTCACATTAATACAGTTACACACACACTTGGAAAATGTCGAGCATACAAGGGGATTGTTATTCCCGGTCATGTCCCTCACACACAATGCGTCTAAGGGCTATTTATTCAAGACACATCTCAAAACTCAAAACTGCCCCTGAGCGCGCATTGCGATGCATTAAATACTAATTCCTTGCATGAAAAATGAATCAGTATTGCCGGCATTATAGACTGCTTGAAAAAGATTATCTGCACTTGTTTGGTCCTAAATATATTCATAACAACACACGGAGGTCATTTTCAGCACAAACCATGGCATATATTTACCTCATTTATTCACAACGCTGACTTCTAGACATGCAATGACCCATGGATCATCTCTGGGTGCTGATTCAAGGGATGCTATGTCCCTGTTGCAAGGCAGCAAGCACTAACCCACAGGCTAGTAATGCTCTGTAGAGGAGAGCAGGAGTATAGCAAAACAAGTCCATAGCATAAAAGTTATTTAAAGGTCCCCTGTGATACTGTTTTTCAGCAATAGCTCTCAAATATAAAACATGTTTCTGAAGTAGGGGGGTAACGGTTCGGTTCGTACCTCGGTTTGGGGGTCACGGTTCGGTACAACAAGGAAAAGCAAAAAAAAGATCCAAATGCATAATTTTTGTTGCTGTTATTTATTTTTAACAGTCGTGCAAGTTTTGGTAAGAAAATAAGGAACTTTAACATTTGGAATCATTAACTGTATTACACAGGTAAAAACACACACACACACACACACACACACACACACACACACACACACACACACACACACACACACACACACACACACACACACACACACACACACACACACACACACACACACACACACACACACACACACACACACACACACACACACACACACACACACACACACACACACACACACACACACACACACACACACACACACACACACACACACACACACACACACACACACACACACACACACACACACACACACACACACACACACACACACACACACACACACACACACGGCCATATTATTTATAATGGCTGATGTCAAACAAAAAGGTTAAATAAGCTGAACAACTAAAAAGAATGTCTTGAAAATATTCAAATAAATAATAAGAAAGTGTTTCAATCACAATCAATAAAAGGCAATACAGAACTGTATAACATCTCCTGATGTCAACATGTAAAATAAATACAATGATAAAATATAAAACAAAATAAAATCTGTACCTTTAGGAGCAATGCCTAACATGTGTAATTAACTTGTGAGTGTGTGAGGCCATTATGCCTAAATAAAGGTACTCAAGCTTTACTCTATGTTCAAGTTGTTCTTCAGAAAGATGAGTTTGTCTACGTTGTCAGTAGTGAGGGAAGATCTGTTGGTGGTAGCTATGTCACCTGCCGTCGAGAAAGCCCTCTCGCTGGGGACTGAGACTGACTCGGATGGGATTGAGCATGTTTGACGTGTTACCATTAGCATACCGCACCGCTATCGAACAACGCCGACACACCGTCCTCGTCCGATCCACATCGTTGTTGTAGTCCACAGGGAACCTGAAATGTTCCCACACCTGATTTAAAAGAAGCAGGTGGGTCTTCTAGCTCCTGTGTGTTGTGTGAACTCGCCGTAGCTACTAACTTTTCTTCTTCATGTATTGTGTTCGTTTTGTTCTTCATTTGTTATTTGCGGGCGGCTGGCTTTTAGGCGCAATACCGCCCCCTGGATTATAAATAGTGTAATACTGCCCTGAGTGACAGACTTTTTTCCCACTTGTAAAAAAAGGCGTATTCGCCGTGTGACTGCATGTGCCGAACCGTGACGACCGAACCGTGACGGTACGGGACGAATACGGATACCGTTACACCCCTACTCTGAAGTGTTTGGCTCCAAACACCAAACAGATCATTGCAGCATTACCCATAATCCCCTCTGTTTCAGCCCTGTTTCCAAAGTGCTGATTCTCTGTCTGTTACTTTAGAAGAAAATAAGGAGCCCCTCCCCACGCCCCTCTGAGAGACATTTGGTTACAAAGAACACCATAGCCGCGTTCACACTGCGGTACTTTTCCCACAAAGGTTCATGCGAACTTAGTTCATGCGAACTCTTTAGTTCGCATGAACTAAGTACAGATCGCGTTCACACCAGAAAAAGTCCCTGGGGGAGGATTAGGCAAATGAAGCCGCTGACGTCACTTCTTCTTCTTCTGCTTTGGGTTTACTGGCAGGCCGCAAATCACTTCACGGCGTATACTGCCGCCCAAAGTCCCCGGCCGGAAGTCCCCGGAGTTGGGGAAGGCTTCAGTAGAAGCTGCTGGGACTCCCAGCAGCTTCTACTGAAGCCTTCCGAGTAAATCGCCAGAACGCCGACGCCTCATCTCTACCGCTCCCATGTTTTATTTTGTGTTGCCATAAGTTAGTCTCTCTGCGTTGGTGCGCTGGGCTAATGCTAATGCTAATAATGCTAATGCGAGGATAATAAAATGGCGGCTTCACAATACTTTTTGGGAGTTTTACGGGGCGTGGTTTGCAATCCGCCCAGCCAATCAGGAATATAGCTCTTTTCTCAAAAAAGAGCCCCTCGAAAGTCCCTGCTCTCTAGCAGGGACTTTCGAGGGGATTAAAAGGTTCGCTTGAACTACTTTTAGTACCGGCTCTTTTTGGTGTGAACGCGATCATGAACTAAGTTCGCATGAACCTTTGTGGGAAAAGTACCGCAGTGTGAACGCGGCTAATGGTGCTCTAGGAGGAGATGCTGGTGATAAGGTGGGGGGGTTACCTTGTTGCTGATTGGCTAATGGTTACACAAGACAAAAAATCGTTATGACATCATAAAGTGGCCAAAATCTGATCAGCTCATTTTCAGACAGGTTTTTATAGAAATGGATCAAAAAGAGAGAGAATCTTTGTTCCTGAAACTTTCAGAGTCTCTTTCCACAGAGGGGACACATGTTGGTGTAGAAGAGACATGAAGAAGAGGGGACACATGTTGATGTAGAAGAGACATGAAGAAGAGGGGACACATGTTGATGTAGAAGAGACATGAAGAAGAGGGGACACATGTTGATGGAGAAGAGACATGAAGAAGAGGGGACACATGTTGATGTAGAAGAGACATGAAGAAGAGGGGATACATGTTGATGTAGAAGAGACGTGAAGAAGAGGGGACACATGTTGATGTAGAAGAGACATGAAGAAGAGGGGACACATGTTGATGTAGAAGAGACATGAAGAAGAGGGGACACATGTTGATGTAGAAGAGACGTGAAGAAGAGGGGACACATCTTGATGTAGAAGAGACGTGAAGAAGTGGATTTTGCATAATAGGTGACCTTTAATGGCAATACATACATGAGACGGCAGATGTTAAAGTAGCCAAGTGTAAAGGCAATGAAAACATGTACTTTTATTCATTATATATTATATATGTCAGGCTGTAAAAAGGAGGATAAAAGGACACAAGGCTTCTTATAACGAGACACAGCAACCTTAGCCTTGTTCAACTCAATCCAGGTATGCTTCCATTAATTAGAACTAAATAAATAATGTTCAAGGAGCCTATTTAGAGGTTTTATTCTCAAGACATATGAGCCATTAATTATCAGGGTCAGTGTGAGAGAGGGTGATAACGGAGCGCGAGGGTGCATGGAAATAAGGGAAACCGGTAGAAATCTAAACTCAAGTCAAACTTTATCACTTAATGAGAAACAACATCCAAACTAGTGATACGTGTTTGTGCGTATCCATTTTTCAAGAATGGAAATGTGAAAGTGAAACAAATAAAAGAGTACGACGTTCCCCTGGAATTACTCTTCCTTGTTTTTGAGTGTCCAGGGAGGCAGGTGAAGTCTGCCCTTATTACCAATGTCAGAGATTCGATTAAGCACGAGGGAAGCAAATGATCCCAATGAACTAATGATTAATCCGGCAGGTCTATTTACTAATGTACCAGAATGCATTAGAGGCATAAGTTAATGGGGACAGGACATCAATTCAAATACAAATGAACCACATTTGCATCGGACGCTTATTGACTGGTGTAACAAAACGAATTACAAAAGGTAATCTACTTATAAACCTTAGAGACGGATGAAACATGATTCCCAACATATCCACGACTTAGCTCGGGCCCATTCTTGCCTCCAGAAATGACAGCATCGATACAAACAGATTGACCGCCCTGTTGTCAAATAAAACATCCGTTCAAATTAAAAGGAAGGCTAGAAATAATGAACCCGTCAGTGCGTCGAGACAACATGTCACCCTGATCGGAGAGGACAACTTGTGCTCCTGACTCTAAACTATAACCTGTCGTATGACCTGAAGCATCCTTGGTTCGTACGACACATTGGAAATCAGACACACAGTGGAGTAACATGCCTATTAGTGGCAGCTATTTTCCCACACTCTTGAAAAGCACAGTGTGGGGGATCGTCCCACCTGCCAGAGGCGACAGTTTTATGTCCGAGCGCAGGGCCGTCCCTAGGGGCGAGTAAAAAGGTAAAAAAAATGATAATACTCCTCCCGCTTTGTGGATGAAAGGCCCAGACTTAATCCTCGCTTTGTTCTTGTACATAGATGAACATGAAAGCCCACTTCTGTGGATTGCTTCTCTCCGGACCCCTGGGTGCCGCGCCGGACCCAGAGCTCCGTCTTATCAATAATGCTGCGCTCTTAACCATGGGCTTAAATTGGTGGAAAATATTCCACAATTTGACGGAAATCCATCCATCCCCCGTTCCCAGCGGTAACGACACTTTTGCCAGCTTGTCTAATACCATCTAGTAAGTGATTTTTGTAAGGGGAGGAGGGGGGTTTAAAAAGAGAAAAGCAGCAGTTCTATTTGATGTTTCGATCCGGGATTGATCTCAGAGGAAAGACTCACATTCTGAAAGTAGGATTATTGGCTTCACTGGCTCTCCTCAGATGTCAAAGATCTTTGAACAGCCTTGTAAAGTGCACTACTTCCAGGCTGCTGCTGAACTGCTTATGAACTCATCAAAAGAGCACCTGTCTCCATATTAATGAGGCGCCATGCTCTTGACAAGGGTCCTCTTCCCACACATACCTGTCCCCTTGAGAACCTCGCCGCTTTTCCTGGAAACCGCAGAACAAGGGTGCTTCTCATCCTCTCCTCACAGCCAGACTTTGGAGGAAAACTCACCAGATCATCCCAGGCGCAGAGTGCCACACTGAAAGTGAAGACGAATCAGAAAGCATGATCAGAAAGACAGCGGTGCAGACGTGGCATCGTGAAAACACATGCTGTAACATCGTCGTACATGCAGAGCGGTGAACCGCGGAAGACTGCAAGTCATGCTGCGGATGGATGAATGTACATTTAAAGTAAAACACTATCCAACACATTGTGAAGCATTTTTGGTTGTAATCGACTCCTAAATGGATGTATGTGTATCTGTTTAAGGTGTTTAATGGTAGATTCCTGACTATCCACTATGCGCCGTGCAGGTTTAACACTTGGTGCAAAATATAATAATAATAATAATAATTTCAATTTATATAGCGCCTTTCACGAAACCCAAGGACGCTTTACAATGGGAAATATGGCTTTAACCTTTACACTATGACACCACTTTTCACAAAAGGGGTTATTCAAGTAGACAACTCAATCTCACAAATATAAATGCATGAAATCACATGATCAGTACATGCATATGGCTTTATAAGAATCCCCATTAGCATTAGCATTAGCATTGGCTATTCCTTTTGATGTCCACACACACATACGTTTACACACTATGGCCACAGTAACACAAACAAACAAAATATCATCTCATTAACATTCAAGTGCAGCAGTGCAACAACAATTAACATTGTTTACACAATCACTAGCTAACACAAAGCAAACAACCAAGATTTCAAACAGTTCAAATACTACAAATGAAATAACTAGTAATTCATGAAAAGCATACCTTAGATTGTGTATTGCTCTACCCTGCACATTAGATGAAAACAGGGTATTCATTCAACATAAAATAATAAAACATAGATGGCCATTTGGTGATAGGTTAGGAAGTGCAGGGGTGTCTGTTGTTTATTGAGGGGAGGTCAGCGTTATGGCTGAACTGTAATTGATAATGTAAAGGCAGATGGGGGTCTCCAGGGAGACGGTAGGAATCCGAGCAGATGGCCAAATGGCTGCTTATTTATGTGGAGCAGAGGACTCAGCCCGCCTGACGCATGGTATGATAGATCATTATAGCGCTCCGTGCATAAACACCAATATGCTTTTAAATCTGGACGACAAAAGCTGAAGAAAGCCAACAAGAAGAGCCATATTTCAAAGCTGCTGTCAGGAGCATGGGGGAGGGAGGGAGGGGGGGTTACGGTAAACAAACTGCAGTGCTGCACTGAATCTAATTAAAGACCATCTCCTCCTCACAACCTCTACTTCCCAAATAACCACCACAAAACAAGTGTTTAGGGATCGGTTTCATCTGATGCTTGTGTGTTGGCAGATTCACCAGGTAAGGACACGGCAGCAGCAACAGCTTTCCCATGAAGGGGCCAATGCATACAGCAAAGAGACCTTGAGCAACATTACATAAAGACGCATATTTTCGATCTTTCTCTCCCCCGCCTGCTTGCGAGGGGGCGGGGCAGTTTACACACGGGCAGCTGCAACATGCAGCAACACACACACGTGGGAGATGGCGGAGAGAACGCGCTCCGAGGTGGTTAAACTTTACCCGTCTCGATGTGGAGAATGCTCGTTGCCAAAAGTGGAATAAGAGTTTAGCATGTAAGGGCGGTAACACGAGCTATTTGTCTAAACATTTAGCAAAAGTGCTCCACATCCAGACGGAGGAATGCACCGGGTTCCACTGTCTTTCTAGCAGCTCTGTAGCCCCGTCCACGAGTAACATTTCCACGTCAGGTGTTATGTATGCTAGCAGCAACACACGGAGCTAACTACATTATACAAACATAATGATTAGAGGTAATTTGCGGACTGTTGGTGACAGAGCCTTCAGTGTGGCATCCCCCACCCTCTGGAACTCTCTTTCCCCCCCGAAATCCGCAGCGCCCCAACCCTGGACATTTTCAAAAAAGCCCTCAAAACGCACCTTTTTACCAAGGCTTTCCCCACTGTATAGTTAGTTTAATAGGTTTATTTTTCCGCTACTTCCCCCCCCCCACCCCCTTAACCTGTCTGCCTTTTCCCCCCTACTCCGCCCCCTTACCCGACTTGTAAAGCGACCTTGGGTTTCCTGAAAGGCGCTATAAAAATATTATATATTATTATTATTATTTAGTTTGTTAAAGTTTCAGCTATTCTGTTTACAGGTCTGTCATCAGATTATTTAATACGATTTGTTAAAACACTGTTGTTTCTTTTGATGTGAAATATTATTTATTTAATTTGAATAAAAAGCAATGTTAGTTTTGTTCACAATTTAAGTTATTTCAATAATATATGTATTTTGGAATCAAGTATTCATCTTTATTGTCTTCATTGTTAGTTTCCACATGCCTAAAACAACCTCAAGCTAAATCTAAAAGTTGATGGCTAAATAAGAGCGTTTGAGAAATTGTGCAAGGCATACAGTAATAGTCCGAATAGTCGATTAATCGTTTCATTAATCGATAGATTAATCGATTATCAAATTAGTCGTTTGTTGCAGCCCTAATTGCGATATATTTTCTTTCCCTGCTATATGAAAAAATACAGGAATTGAGGAAAATACTCCGCAAACCATCCTTTCTTGAACTTTAACGCCATACAATTGGTTTCTAACGATATTTAACCGGATGAAGGATTTTAGTCGCGCACTTCTGGATCTTAAGTTATCAGAGCAACAAGCTGAGCTAGCTCGGTTATCCTGCTGTGATCTGATCAAGAAGGATCGTGATTGGTGGTTTGCTGTGCCTGCAGAGCCTGCATGTCACTCACTCAAGTACCTTTTCCTTTTGTAGCAAGCAGCAAAAGAATTGTAACATGACGTGTTTGAGTTCATTTGCCTACTTAATATCGCACGTTCTAAAAAATGTGCACGTCCTGTGATGTGAATATCGCGCATGCGCATACCGCGATTATCGTCACGACACGATATATCGTGCAGCCCTAGTCTTTTAAGTCTTTAGTTTACAGTCTGACGGCCAGGACCTCTTTGCAGTGACACAATACTTCATTCAGATATTTCACATATTTAGCCTTTACCAAATAATGTGCTTCTTGCAATTTGGTTATCAAGATGTTTATTATTATTGTGCACCCTTATAAGTGTACATAGAAAATTAATGATGTACCAGCAGGTGACAACATTAATAGTGTGTAAAAAGTGTACATTGCACACAGTCATCCCTCAACAGTGGTGGAACAGTCTGAGTATTGAAGCAGCAGCGAGTAAAATGCACACGCGCGCACACACACACACGTTAGTGGTCATTGTGTTTTGACGACACACACTGTCATTATGTTCGATCAGCTGTTGTGTGTGCGGACACAGACAGATTGGTTAATATGGTCGAGGCCCCTCTGATCTCCCCCTGTCCCCGGGTTAACTCTATTAATGTCACCCCGGACAACCTATTTCATATTTACTAAGTCTCTTTCATCTCGCCGAGCAGTAATTGGTCTCCTAATGTGAGAGCGCTGGTGTGGAGGCCATCCATCGGTGTGAAATTACCCAGCATGCTCTCCCTTCTTCTCATAAAGACACTTCAATACTAACCAGCTTTTCACAGTAGGGGATTGTAGCTTTAAGCAACTGTTCTGAATCATTTGTACGAAGTTGTCCATCTTTGGTTAAAAAATATTGCATTAATAGAATAAAAGCAGTAGTGAAAACTGATAACAAGCTGCCGAGATAAAGTATTGTGTCTCCGTGTTCAACAAAAGATAGGAGATAAACTGATTAGGTATAGATTCAGCACTTGAGTTCATGTAAAGTGGATTGGTTCTGTGAAACATTGACAAAAATACTGCACTGGACTTATGTTGATTAATACAATTGTTTTTCACTGTTTTAAAAATGTCATTGCATAATTTAGATTGAAATCATTAGTTGTTAACATCAATATGTGATCCCCAAAAATGCAATAATGCGGCAGCCAATACCATCAAAGACTATCTGAAAAAGATCCGTTTACAATCAATCGTCACTATAGTGAGTATTGACTTAATATGCATTTAAAAAACCAATGATTAAGTCAACATATTGCGTTTTAATCTACAGACGAATACAAATAAATACATTCTACTGTAACTCTTAAAACAAATGCATTTCCTTTGCACTTTAGACTCTTAAAAGCACACCAACCGAAGGCCGGAGAGCTATCATTAGCTATCAAAGAAGATATTGAACGACAAAGTATTTTTTTGTGAGGTTAAACGGCCCACGGTACAGGAGAGTAAATGTGTCATTAAGTGGGGAATGTAAAACGCCTCCCTGGGCCTCCCATAATTCACGTTCCAGAGTAACACCAGCGAATATTAATATTTGCTTTTCATTTCAAGCAGCAGTGGCACTCTGTTCGGGAGGAGTGAGAACGGCTAAGTGTGGCAAATGTGGCCTTCAGACCGGATATTATAGTGAGTAAGGTTGCTCCGTCGGCCGATGAAATAGAAGTTTACTGTAATCGAGGATATTTTTTCCAAAGTCAAAATGAAAACTCACATTGCGAAGCGTCATTAGAGCCGACTGTGAGCTAAAGGCTTTCTTTGTGCAGGAGGCAATGATTGACAGGAGATACAAAAGTCTCAGCAACTGCCACCGTGTCTTTCTCAGCCTTGCTGAGAGCAGTAGCACTTGTGTTGTGAACGGGGGTGGTTGCTTAAAGGTCCCGTGTCATGGCCATTTCCACTGATCATAATTCCATTGTTGAGGTCTACTAGAATAGATTTATACTGTGCAATTTTCCAAACTCACATTGGTTTCGCATACAGCATCTCTGTAAAGTATGTGTATTCACTCTCTGTCCTAAATGGCTCGTTGCAGCTCTTGCCCCCCTCCCTGTGAGCCCAGTGTGCTCCGATTGGTCGGGACCCGTTGGGACGTTGTGAATCGCGGTGAGCTCCGTGGAGGTGTGATTTCCTTGTTTAGCGAAACACAGCCAAACTCACCCTGAGCACACACAAAGTCACAGCCGAAGTAACAACAATAAGTGTGGCTTGATATTGAGGAGAAAAAAAAGGTTGATAAACGCTGTGAGAATGGGTCTGCAGAGAGGATTTCGCCGCGATCCCAACTGTCTGTTATCAGCCTGCAGCCAGGGAGGAGAGATCAGCAGAGCTGCAGCACTGAGTGTGTGAGGAAGTCGTGAATTGGTCAATTTGGACCAATCAGCGGGGGCTTAACGTAAAGGCTCCACGGATTGGTCCATTTCGTTCCGGGGACGACATGACATCATGAAGAACCCGGAAGAATCAAATGGACAGTGACGTATCTCCAACGAGGCGTTTTGGGGAGGTATTTTCTGTGTTACACATGGTATACTTTGAGGGTTTTGACTCTGAACACCGTTTACATGCATAAAAACCTTCATAACTCACAAGGGGACGGGTACTAACCGGAAAAGCATGACATGTCACCTTTAACACCACACATTACACTTCCAGTCACAGAGAGAACAATCACGACGTGAAGGAGCTATCGCAGAGTGGAAGCATTTTAGGTTCTAAACGGAGAAGTTAAAGCTGAGTAATCAACCCTGTTTGGAGAGCTGATATCCAAAGCACCGAACACTGAGCAACATCGTGAGGAGGATAATCAGAGAGTGATTCACAACACCTCCAATACTACCCAGAGAAAGCCTGCTTTCTACAACCTCGGTCCTTTGTCGTAGTTTTGGCAAATACAGTATACGTTTAACATCAACACTCACAATTATGGCAGCAGCAGCAGCAGCAGCTTTTACATCAAGCCCCATGTCTAGGGCTGCTCGATTAATCGTATTTTAATCGCAATTACGATTTTGGCTTGCAACGATTACGAAAACAACGTAATGTATTGGTTTTTCAGTTAAATTATACTTTAAGTTCAGGGTAATCAACTGTTAAAAACATTTCTTTTTTCAATAAATTATGTTTTCAAAGTAAATGGATAATCGTTTTTAATAATCGTGATATCAATTATTGACCCAAATAATCGAGATTATGATTTTTGCCACAATCGAGCAGCCCTACCCACGTCCCAAGCAGATGAAGCTCAGAGAGTTTTAATACCATTTTTAAATAAAGGAAGTTTACATGTTGTGTTAAGCATTATTCATGTTGTTATCATCCACACAGATACATCAGACGTGTGACAGGAGAGGTCAAGAAGCCACATGCGTACACAAGGGACCTCCTTTGCACAAGGGAGCAAAATAAACAATACAACAATTATTTTTTTCTTTTTTATTAAGACAGTTATCTTTCGCAATGCTGAATTATTTTGGGGTGAAATGAATGAGAACAGATGTCAAGCAGGTTTCAGGCTTGTATTTTTCAAAGCGAAGTATGAATTATCAAAAGACTGCATTCGGCCACAGCTCCCAGAATTACTCTAGGCATTATTATGCAATCCCATATATTGGTTAAAAACGATATCATCAAGATCTACATAAAAAGAGGAAATAGGAGCTTATGCCTCATGACATATGTTACATGGCAACACTGTAAGGCTCATTGTTTTAATACAATGCTGAACATGTGCATGAAATAATAGCGTAAGGTACTGTATAGGCTTTTTACATTGTACCAAAAACATATTTCCTCTTAGCAACACTTACAGAGGAGTACAGAAGGAAATAAATCCATTTGTTTGAAATATTGGGACACTTTCCGTCAATCAAATTTCAATCTGTAAGTGCAATACATTCCCATACTGCTCTCACACACGGCGAGTGACTAAGCGAAACAAAGGGCCATGTTTCAGAGTTAGGAGAGCGCCCACTCATTCTGCACTTCAAAGAGAAAAGTACGATTCTGCTCAAGTGGTGTCAACGTCTGCACACAATTCCTGTTCATAACTTGTTCCGAGAGAAGGGATCTGGAAGCAATTTGTGATAGCGCGGCCACGTCGTTTCCTTTTCCTCTAACAAAAGTTATTCTAACTATTGACCTTTTACTGGGCTTGAATGGCATTTCCAAGCGTTGTGCGATGCCACTGCTGCTCTCAAACGGAACTTTTTAATTCTGTGCGTCAGTGTTGTTTCAGGCCTCCTCTCCGGGGTAAAGCACTTACGCTATTACGGTACGCTCGCTCTGTCGCCATGCTGTTCCAACAGTTCTGCTTTTCGTGTGCTGTAACACATGATACATTCAATTCCAAACAACTTGAGGTTATGAGGATTTTTGATTTCAAGGAGAGGCGACTGAAATGTGGATAGTTGTTTTGACGAGTCACGAAAAACTGTCACTTGTTTCTTTCACTTCAAGTCTATCACAGTAGAACACTTATTGTAAGTCGCCCTGGATAAAAGCGTCAGCTAAATGTAATGCAAAATTGCCACTTCGATCTCACACAGAAAGAGGATTGAGTCGGCTGCATTGCTTTATGATGTGTTAAAGCAACCTGCTGAGCGTCCTTCCTTTTACACTGCTGCTCCCTTGTGGTGTATTCAGATATGATTTGACAAAGTGTAAAATCGAACAGTCTCATGTGATTAAGTAGCACCACGAAGAGATGGATTGGGTTCACTCCTGTTGCAAGAGCTCGTGAATACAATTATTAGCCTTTAAAAGTAGTTATAATATAAAAACAGGTGCGGGCTTCGTTGTTTGATTTTCACAAAAAAGGGTGCATGGTGTCTTCTAAATCACAAGAAATGCTTCAGTCTG
This sequence comes from Pseudochaenichthys georgianus, assembly GCF_902827115.2. Classification (NCBI taxonomy): domain Eukaryota; kingdom Metazoa; phylum Chordata; class Actinopteri; order Perciformes; family Channichthyidae; genus Pseudochaenichthys; species Pseudochaenichthys georgianus. The sequence goes on along the minus strand of NC_047505.1, from coordinate 48,829,140 downwards.
TTTCGTCATATATTTGCATGTTGTAATCGATGTTGCCTCTCCAATTAGATCGGCCGTATTGAATTAATGTGACGATAAGTGTTAATTTATTTGGCGGATGGTTGCATTTGAGAAATCTGATTACTGAAAGCCAACACCTTCACATCACTCCAGTCCTAATGTCTCTCAGTCATATCCGTGTCCTGCTGCCCCCCCCCCCCTCATCCCAGCCTGGTCTCTCACTAAAGCAATCAGGTAAATCCCACATTAACTCCTGGGAAACAGCCCATTAATATTTCACTTGTTTCCAAGCCTGTTTGTGCCATACATCAATGCCCAACCACTCCTTTCAAAGCCATACATTAGAACTATTTTCAAAATACTTCATTGTCAGCCCGTGGCAGCCTCATTACTTATTAAGATAAGAGAAAAGATGTGCAGGAGCAGTTGGTGGCTCAGCTTGCTTTAAAAGCTCCTTTCTACTGTTTCCTCCTCCTCGTCGTCCTCTGAACCGCTGTGTGTGCCAACTCTGTCAGAGAGTCGTTAGGAAGTTGCTTGGTCGAAAATAAGTGGGATGTTAGTTTAGTTAAGGGAGAAGAAAAACATGCCTGTCGTGCAAAGTGTTCTGAAATAACTGCACAGTCGGCTGCTTTCAAGCCTTTCAGTGTTTATAACGCACCAGTAGGGCCTTACATCTGCAAGAGAGTTGTAAACAGCGAAATATTTAGATGGCATATCATGTAAAGCTGTATTCTAGTAACTGTAATCGTATAATTAGCATATCTAATGATGGAAACATGCATCTCCTAACTCACAAGAACGTGTCCTCACAGTGTGATTTATTCAGGCTAATATGTTTAATTACCACCTCTGTATTTCCGTACTACTTTAATTAGTTTAGACAACAAAATAACTGAGTAGGATGCTGGACTATGAGTTCATAAGATTACCAATAATGTACAGTATGAATTTGAAAAAGTAAATGCCACACTACTTTATCAATTGAAATCATTAGTTTTACTTTGGTTTATGACATTTGTTGTCGACAAACATTGAACCAATCGACTTTACACGTGTCTATTGAGAGAGAGATATGTATTAGTTATGAATACAATGTGTAGTCTATTCAGGAGCCATAGAAACGGTTACACCGCTGAAAAGCATGCTGGGTAAAACTCACTCTCCGGCACTCGAGACACGACAAAAACAGATAAAGAAAGACGGACCAGAAAGAGACAAAAAGTACATATTTATTCGGAATCTTTCGGACGACCACTTCAAACTGGGCAGGTGTATTGCTCATGAGACAAAAAGGGCATCGTTGAGTCGTTTAAATGAGCCGTATTTATATAATATATATAGCCAACTTATAATATAATAATACATAAGGACAAGCTGACAACTAATTCCAAACAGGCAGGTTGCAAACGGACACTGCACTAGTTCATATTCATTCTCATGCAGACCCCTCAAGGCCTAATAGCTGGATCAAAACCACACTGGGAATGTCCCCGCAGGCGTATCAGGAGTATCTGGAGAGCGGTTACAAAAGATAAGAAGGAATACACCGCCATAAAGGTGGGGGGTGACAACAAAAGAGACGTTGCAGCGTTATTGCCTCATCCTCTCTGGCAAAACATATTCAATGTTCAAAATCTACTACAAAAGGAAGACAACATCAGAGAGGAAGAAAGTTGTAATCTTACCTTATAATCTTATGATACTGTCACTCTTTCCGCATGATGGCATATCTTTGTAACCTTTGGGAAACACTTGCATTTCTATCCATCAAATCTGTCGACGGCAGAGGGATTTTGTTTTGAAATGTTTTCAAAATAATGAATGAATATTACATCATATATCTTTTAAATCTGAAGGCCCAAATATAGGGAGACTATCTGTCAGGTTCATGAAGGAAAACCAAGAAAAGGAGGACGGAGAAAGGCAGGTTTTACTCGTGGAGGTCAACACTGGGTTAGAAGGAAACTGTCTGTCATTATTTTCTCAAGTGTCATAAAAATTGCTAGTCACGATGAAAAAGTCGTGAAACAGTATGTTGTCTGTGTAGAAGCAGTATTGACTCAACCTGGTCATTCACCATGTGTCAAAGACCTGTACCCACAAATTAGTCTGATATCTACTGTAAACTGAATTCAGTCATTTTAATGGACAATTATTTGAGTTAAACGACATTTTGACTTGTCATAGCAGAGAAAGCACAGGTGTGAGTAATAACACTAATTATAGCTCTGTTCCATTCGGGTTAAATTGCTCTGAACCTGAAGTAAAATGTAGCCATCATTCATTTTTGATTAATTACACACCTGTGCTTTACTGAAGTCAAAATGTCTTCAGAAGTGACAGCCCATGAAGACAGGGGCCCGTGTTACTGCACCTTCGCATACAGTAGGCACTTTGCAATATTTACTCAATAACTGTACTAAGAATAATTTGTATATCACTTTGCCTGAGCATTTTCATTCTATGATACTTTTTACTTCTGCTTCACTACATGTTGAAAGCAAATAATCTACTTTTAAGTCCACTACATTGTAGCACTCATACTAATTACTTTACAGATTCAGATCATCACATAAGTAAACATTTACATATAATTGTTAATGAGTCAAGATATCCAGCATAAGTAATTCAATTAGCTATATCACATTAATACAAGTAATAAACAATAGGCCATTGACAAGTACTCTACTTTTGGTACTTTAAGTAAATGTTATGCCATTTATTTTTGTACTTTTACTTGTAACAGAGTATTTCTAAATGTAGCATTGCTGTTTTTATTTATATTATCGAGTTATTCTGCCAACTCTGGATAGAAAAACGTAGCCTACTACTGTGTTGCATCAAAACCACCAAAGTAAAACAACAGGAGGGGAAACCACTGCATGCAGTTAGGCTACGACCATACTTTTAGGTGGAGGCTAAGAAGGTGGAGGCTATTGCTAATGAGTATTAGACGGATGACAGCAAAGCTAAATCCAACCATAACATACTGTTATCAAGCTACGTAGCAAAGTTGCTAGTGCGCTTATGTTGAGTACATTTTTAAAAACATGTGTACATATTATCGAACAAATGTGTGTAGAAAACTGGGGGTTAATATTTTTACCTCATACGAAGTATCATTGTTTCAGTCAGTAGCCTCGTTATGAAGCAGGTGCTGTTAGCGAGTTAGCATCTCCTTCATCCTCATCATGTCCTCGCGCGGCTCCTCCCGTCGACAGGTGCATTGCATTAAGCTCACGGTGGTCAGTTTATTGTGGTCAATGTTGCTACTTTTCTCCGCTGTTCATGTTCTTTTTGTCCGTTTCCTTAACATATTATCGTTCTGGAAACGTTCTCCCAACTTTCTGTCTTCCCTCCAGGTGAGTAACCTTTCACCTCTGACCTCTGTCTGTTCTCCCGTCATCCTCGCTGCCTCACTGCAGTGAATAAATGCACAAATCCAACCAAGCCAACTTCCCTACACTTTATTCATGAATGATGAATCAAATCAGTATATTACCGGAAGTCATAAAAAACGTTAGTAACCTGTCAGTTATTAAATAAATGTTAAACTCAATTTTACATTTATAAATAATTTATCTTTTTTGTTCGAAAATGTTCTATGTATCTGTATCAAGGTATCTCTGTATCAGCTGGTGAGAAATACGCATGTAATAATTATTGCTGTACATTACTAATAGCCTAAGTCATATGTCATAACATTAAGATTACTTGTATGTGTTCTAGAAAACTACACAAATATACAGTTTCCTTTGAAAATAATGAAAAACTGAATTTAAGGTTTAAAGACACATTAATTGTCTATCAATTTAAAGAATATCAGGATAAATGAAACGTGTAATCAAAATGCAACATGAAGGACATTTAGGGACATTTGTTTGAGGGAATTAGTTTCCCTATAGAACATTATAGAAATGTGTATTTATTGGGATAAACCCCTTGAGATGCACCATCTCGTTTTCAAGGGGGTCCCGACAATAGCGACAACTTACAGACATACATAAACAAAAAGACAAAATGCAAAACATGACACACAAGACAAACCACATACAGTCTGTTAAGTAAAATTCAAGCAATGCACACAATCATTACAATTTGAGACAGTCGAGCAAATCAGTTTCATCAATATCAGTTATAACAAGTGCAGACCAGTTGAAAGTGAGATGATAATGCATGTTTAAATAAACCCCATGATGCAAGAGATCTAATAGCAGCAGGTAAAGTATTCCAGTCTGTTGGGGCTTTGAACATGAACGCTCTTCTGCCAATCCATTTTTTTGCAGAGGGGACAGAGAAATAAATCTGAACCGAATGTCTAACTTGATGATTTGGTGAGTAGGGTTCATTTCATTTCATTTCAAACCTTTATTTAACCAGATTGGTCCCATTGAGATCATGGATCTCTTTTTCAAGGGAGACCTGCAGCATATAGGTTCCACATGAAACATAAAACAATAAAGGACATTATACATTATATTTACAGGATACATAGTTATAGACATTTACAAGTGCCCATAGTATCAACGAGCATTTCATTTAGCCTAGCTTTAAAAACATGCAGAGGAATGAGATTGCTCAGTTTCAATTCTTGCTGAAGATTGTTCCGAGCAAGTGGAGCTGCGCACATAAAAGCGGTCTTACCTAAGACAGTCCTTGCTCTTGGCACATCTAACAAGACTACATCATGCGATCTCAGACAATAGCTGCTTGCAACTCTCTGTGTGATCAGAGAGCAGATATAATACGGGAGTTTACCCACAAAGCTTTATAGATAAACGTGTACCAATGACTGAGCCTCCGTACAGAGAGTGATGGCAGACCTGCCTTGGCATACAGGGTACAGTGTACTTGTATAGGGTACAAAATACTGCTTTAAATAAGGGGGATAGTTAAGATAAATGCATTTAAATATCAGCTGAAGCCAATGTGTGTGTCTTCTTACATTTACATGTAAAGAAGGCCATTTAAGTTGGTTATACATTGTGCAGTGATGTGTACGAAAGAGACAAGCAAGAATACATCTGCAGTCTGTTGTAGGCTATGTTGAGTGGAGCAAGATCTGAGTTATGTGCATTTTGGTACAACATCACAATAGTCCATAATCGGAAACATGAAACGTATGAAACAACCTTAAATATCTGGTTGTTTACTTTAAAAAAAATTGTATACTACAGTATATATATATATAATCAGTCCTTTGATTTTAACACCATGTCACACACTCCTAAAGTCTCCAGCATGTTTTTGGGACTCGGGTCAAATAAAACGTTATCTCCACATAAAATAGCATTTTGAAGCTTACTCTCTCTTTTGTTCTGACATGTTGTTCATACTTTAACATGAGGCTAAGTATGAACATTGTCATTGTTGATAAAGATATGATACGTTGTTGGGGGTACTGACAACAACAACAACCTCACACAACATTGTTTTATCACACAGGAACATTTTATTGCTTGGAGCCAGCGTAATAATATTGTGCATGTTTCACTTGATATATGCTGCTGACATTGTGCTTTTAAACGTACCTAAAATAAACTATAATATCCTATCACAGCAATATCCCTCTGTTTTTGGATGTACTGGTACCATTAATTTAAATCATTGGGAAGAAGTAACACTTATCTTTGTATCCCTTCAGTGGGCTGCACTGTTTTCATTATAGTTATCTCAAAATAAATTATTGGAGATGTACACCGAACTAAAAAGACGGTACACTCTTCACGATACAACACAGCCAACTGTAACAAAGGCGAAGCGTGGTCAGCACAGGTAGGCTGATTAATGACTGAAGTAAGGCTATATTTTTCAAACCACTCCCAAAGTGGGCACTTCTATGCACTTTTCCTAATGGTTTACAAAAGCTGCTGGAGGGGGGCCGGCAGGTACAGTGCAGGGAGCATCATCTGTTCCCTAGCAGATTACTTACACTGTGCCTTTATCAGCCATCTAAACTCAGGCTATTCGTCATCACACAGCAGACGCCAAGCCCCGGAAACTGAGCATTTACTGTTAAATGGTGATGAATGGAGCAGTCCTTCAATGGTCATACATCACCCAGGCATCACGTACACATCGATCCCTCATCTCTCTCGGGATTATAGAGGTTAGTCATTTGGGCCTCACATTTAAAAATATGGTTATACCAAAATCTGTAAAAGTGGGATTTTTAAAATGACATTGAATAACTGTTGATTTACAGTATATTCCTTTTTTAATACCTAGGCTGTCAAATGTGCAATTATTCAACTGGACAACTAGCTAAGATTACTACTGTATTGCAATGTACTATTTGAAGCAATAATACATGATTAATCAATAGTTAACACCACCTTATAACTTTAAAACATATCATGTACGTATTTATCGGTTTTACATTGTTCTACAATGTGCACATTTTTCTATATTTTATTTTATCTCCTTTTTGCACATTTTTCCTTGAACTTATTTTGTATTTTATTTATTTACATACTGTGTATTTTAGATTTTTTTTTTTTTTTTAAATAGAGCAACTGTTACAAAACATGTTTCTCCTCGGGATAAAGTATTCATGTTTCTGGTTCTGATTCAAGAATAGCTCAAAGTGAAAGATCTAAGTATAGCGAAACTATATTTTGAAACAGACTAATTGCTGTCCAAACTGAAATCTGTATTTACGGTTTATTCATTCATAATACTTTTGAATCCTTTCAAAACACCAAATAGCAGCATTTGGTATTTGGTTTGGTAGTACTGAACATCATCTTAATGTGAAGTTTTGAGTTAGCCTAATGGTCAGCGTCATTCCCCCAAAAAGTTAACAAGTACACCTTGTGTGTTCGGAAACGGGAAAGCATTTTACTGCAATGGATTGTTAACCGTAGACAAACAATGCTGGCATAAGCTTTCAGTTTCTCAACGTAGAGCTCAGCATGAAAGACTTGCCTCAATCAGTTTGCAGGGAGCCAACAGTGTCTCTGCTTGGGTTCGCTTGTTGACTAATTTCTCTCAACCCATACTCAAACAAATCAGCGGCGTGCGCGGGGGTCGTGCGAGCGGAGCGAATCCCTGGCAAAGAGCCGACCACTCTCAGCAGAAACAGCAGGAGTGTTTGGACTGTAAACACACCAGCGCTGCCTCATCCATACATGCATTCATCCAGACATGCTGCACCAGGATTTCCACACACACACACACACACACACACACACACACACACACACACACACACACACACACACACACACACACACACACACACACACACACACACACACACACACACACACACACACACACACACACACACACACACACACACACACACACACACACACACACACACACACACACACACACACACACAAAGCTATGCCAACAACTCGCTCATGCTCAACACACTTTTGCTTTGTGTGGTATGGTTCCCACCAGTGGTAGAATGTAACAAAGTAAATTAATTAAAGTACTCGAATTAAGTACAAGTTAAAGGTTTTATAGAATATTTTAAATGTAATGTTACTACTTTACACTTCTACTCTATGACTACATTTTGGAAACCAATATTGTACTGTTTACTTCACAACAATGATCTGACATTACCACTTACTATGCAGTTTCAGATTATTAGCCAATCAAACTTGTAAATTAACTAAAAATAAACTCAAATATAAGTTATGATAACAATAAGCAGTATACAACATAATTCAAATAATTCTACTTTAACCACCTGTGATGAACAAAGGTGTGCAAAAATATTCATAATTCAGTAGTTTAATGCTTTTACACAGAATAAATACTTCTCCTTTGGTGCTTTAGGTATACTTTGATGCCAACACACGTGTAGTTTTTAAACCAGTAAGATATTGAATGCAGTGGTATACCTTTTAACAAAGTACTATAACAATTGCGTAAATATACTTTCACTTTTTGCTCCTAACCATGCAAACAGTCACCGACATACTGTACAGCACATGGGAAGAAAATCACGATAAAAGGGGACTGGCGAAACAGAGGAGTAATAATGATAGGATTGAGGTGCACATCTACAGGTACACTACTGTACGTGCGTGTGTGTGTGTGTGTGTGTGTGTGTGTGTGTGTGTGTGTGTGTGTGTGTGTGTGTGTGTGTGTGTGTGTGTGTGTGTGTGTGTGTGTGTGTGTGTGTGTGTGTGTGTGTGTGTGTGTGTGTGTGTGTGTGTGTGTGTGTGTGTGAGAGAGAGAGAGAGTTCTGCAGGGACGTCCCTGTTCTTTAGTATGTGGCTCTTACGACAGCCTGGGGTGGCACATCCATCTCTGTCTTTTTGCCAAATTTGATTTTAAATATTTATCACACCATACATCTTGGCTGAAACAAATTGCTGGCAAAGTGCTATTGTCTGTGAAACATGTAGTAAGAAGGATGGAGGCTTTAGAGGGAACATCAATGTTTCATTTGGTAAAATATATGAGTGGGAAGTGAATGTGCAACGACAGCACTTTTTCCAACAGGAAGATGATATAGAAGGGAAACTTTTTGAAGTACATACATTCCTAAAAGGCAAAGGTGGAGTATTTTAAGATGTAATGTCCTCCACATCTTTTAAATAGGAGTTAGGTGTTTAATCAAGCTTCCTGAATGATAAGATTCTTTTATTTTCTGTTTAGGCAAATAATATCTTAAGACGTGTGACAAAGTAGGACATTCGCAGCAGGGCATCATAATGTATGAGGAAGATTTGCTGAACTTATAAGGGGCTTCCGTGCACATAAAATAGCACATTATCACATAACAAAAGGGACATGAGCACATACTTCATTGCCTACTCAGCCATACAGTATTCAAAGAAAAATAAATGCATACTATAGGATTCACTTTCTGTATGTTCATAGAAATTATTTATGGCAGTTGACACTTTGACAGCAGCTACTATTCAGGCTCCAGTCTCCTGCTGTGCTGCTAACTTCACATCTCCAATTGTTTTTCCCAAAGAATGTCTACTACTTCGCTTATTCTATTTAAAAAATAAACACCATTTTTGTTACTTTTATTTAAACTGGAGGTGGAGTGCAGCTCAGTGCAGGCACCACATAATATTGTTACCATGGAGCAGCTCTTCTGAGTGCCTTGCTCGGGGGCATTCGGACAGAAGCTGTTGAGGGACCTGAGAGCAATACTCATTCATTTTCACATTGCTCTGTGCAGAGAAACCAATATATTTTACCTGCTGCTGCCAACTGTTGGAGTACCACCGGACCAAATTCAGAGTAATGGCGGCTTTCGCAGCAAACAAAATGTGATGTACAGCTTACCTGGGGACAGGGAAGGGTTCCTCTGCAGGATGATGTCAAAACAGCTGCAGAGCCGAGTGACTCAGATATTGTTCCGCTTTTCTTACATCGCTGTGCTTCAGGGAAGGCACTGCCACAGATGTGATTTACAACATTGGTTTCACTCTGAACAACACGCATTGCTGTAATGCATATATCACATGATACGAAACTGTAATAGTAGAGTATTTATGTCAATATCAAAGAGCAGAGTAAATATACATGTATATATACAGCTATTCAGACGCAGGAAATCCTACATAACTGATGGGCTGGGTTATTTTGGTCGACATAATCCCACACTCTGGACTTTTTATACTACTTGAAGTCAAATCCAATTAATTGCTTCTACTTAATCCTCTCAACCTTTATTTGTTTTACATTGGCACAGAATGATATGAAAGTCAAACTATACAGTATTGTTTAGAATAAGGTTTCAACATCTGGCTTTGTTTTTCCTTCCAACTGACACATGACTCAATGTAAATTATATACAATATACGTTTGTATTAACTGTTCCTTTTTCATTAGTAGTCTGAGGATGATGAATGTAAAGCTCAATCTATAAATAATGAAACATACCTGTGCTTTATGCATTACCCCTGATGACCACACGATGGTGCTGTTGTCTTGTGTAAGATACAACATTGTTATTCTCAAAAGCAAATTGCGCAGGCAGTGTAATTAATTCCCATGTTTCCATTTAGGAAAACATATTTAATGTCATAATGTATCTTACAACGGATATTAGTCATATTTTACTTATTTGTTGAGGTATGATCCCGAGTAGGCCTATTATTCAACCACATTCAAACTGATCATAAATACCACTGTCCTCTCTCACTGACAATGTAATCTTGTGTTCGGAATTCAAAAAACTTTAATCAATCCCTCAGCGGGGACATTTACATTGCTAAGTATAGCTAATATTAAATAACGAGGCAAGCACACACTAATGGAATCAATCACCTGCATTTTTGAAAACAACATCCATAACATTCATCTGGCTGCAACTTAAACATTATTTATCCAATATATCATATTACAATCACTTGTATCGACTCGTATTGCACTATTTCACTACTTCACTATTTTCTTTTTGTATTTACTTGCACATTTTTTTCTGTTGTTCTGTTTTATTGTGTTGCACTGTTGGAGGAGGAGCCTGTGACCTAAGATGTTCCTCGTCATAACTACACTGTAACTATGTAGTATGACTAATAAAAGCCTTGAACGTTGAACCTTGAAATAAGTACAAAACTAGCACCAAGTCTCTTTAAATCATGATTGTCCTTCCTGGCTTGCAGTGCTTGACAACTCTCATAGTGGATGTATGAATATGTGAGGCTATGTTTCTCTTCCTTGGCAACAGCCATATCCCACTAGATGGCACTAGTGTAGCACCACAGCCTGGAGGCCATTGTTCAAGTCAACACCAATCTCTTCACTGCATGTGCAGCAATGATTAATTACCAATTCAGTATCAGTCCACATTATTATCCAGTATTTGAAAAGAGTTGTGCAACCAAACAGTTTTCAAACACGAAATACATAAGGAGCTTTGAGGCCGTTTGGACATGCATCCCACAAAGCTCCTCTGCACATAAATATGTATTACATCTGCAACTCAATTAGGCACGGTGCAACTGGCCTTTGGGGTAAAACATGTGAACTTGCATAGATGTTCTTTAACCACTCATCCATAAGCCTTAAGCTGTACAGCGTTTGCTATCGCTGAAAATCATCCTGGCTGACCTGTGTGTGGAGGTTGTGATCTAATACAGCGGTTTTTTTATCACCTCAGGATTGCATGCATACACCTGGCTAACGCCATAAAATGGGATGATGTGCCGAAATAGCTTTATTACAGTCAGCCGCGTGGAGCTGGCATATGCAAATATCCCAGACATCCAAATGGAGAAATGCAGCTTCATTAAATTTGGCAATAAAATATTTGCAATAGCTCAGTGGCTTCTAATGGCCATAATGAGGAGTATGACTGGATCCAATCGCACTGCGTTAGATTTAATTTGTTTGGCATTTCACAGATGGGAATGCATTTACAACTGTGAGTAGACATGAGAAGGCATTACAAAACCACGACATAGACGAACGCTTGCCTTGTGGTGAGTCTGTGTCGCCACAAAGACCTCCACACTTTCCAACCAGGATGCTTTTATAGAATCTGCAGAGGCCCGATTCTCAACCACATACTGGAAATGCCAATGGCTGATTTGACCATATTGCATTTCAACATATTAGGTTACCGGAACTTAATTAATGCAATTCCATTCCTTATAACTATCTGCAGCTGGCTTTTGGCCAAGCCCTGATACAATTGGCAGGCAGACTACACATGCCCACTAGAAAAGATATCAGGGGAATAAACAATGAAGCTGCTTGTCAACTGAGAAACGAGGTAAATGCAAATAGAAATTGCCGTAAAAAGGCTTTTTGCAGAGACACGATTTGCATTAACGGCAAACAGATTACAGTAAATAAGGAAAATGTGAGATTTGGTCCAAAAAGTCTACAAAAGAGATACTGGATAAGTAGATACCATAAAGTCTTAAAAAAGGCAGCAGTATAATCTAAAGTCCTCAGAAATACCTTACGCCATAAATCAGATTTGTTTCAGATTCTTGTGTTTTATTGAAATAAGAAACATTGGTAAAAAGGATTGCCTCATTCAAAGGCTGTTCGCTTTGCTTTTTATAGCACTAGTCAAATATGCGCCTCCATATCTCTGCTAGCAAGCTATCAAATGTTGTGTGTACAATAACAGCTAAATTCAATTCAAGTTGATTTATACAGTATAGCCCAATATCACAATCATATTTGTCTCAAGAGGGCTTCACAAATCCACAAACACAGTTGGCAATGTAAAACAATGTAAACACAACTAACGTGTCTTACAAGATCAATGTGAAAATACCAATTTAAAAAGGAGCATAACACAGTGACACAAATACAGGTATAGTACAATAATTACAATTCCATACAACGAAGGGTCCGTGAGGATGTCTAGAAGGGGCTTTAAAACCAGTCTTAACTGTACGCTGTGCTACAGAGGGAAGTCTTTAACCTGCTCTTAAATGTGTGGACACTGTCTGCCTCCCATGGTATGTGCTTCTCAATCTATCTTTCAATTGTCAACATGTTTTCTAGTTGTTGTAGCAGGCAGCATAATCACAAATCAGTGCTAACAGCAGAGTGAATAATGAGGATTACATCGTAGGAATAATCCACAGCACAGAGCAAATGATTATATCCTGACAGGAGAATAAGACTCAATTTGAACACATCCTTTCCTTTACAGAGCGCCACTGCAATCTATTCTGGATACACAAACTAGCTAATCAATTACAACCCCCAGCTAATGCAAAGATGCTTTTCATACACAGCCCCCCCCCCCCACCGCACACACTGCTAAGATAAATTGGCTGTGACCCAAGCATGACCCTGGCTGATTCAGTTCAGTTCATGAGGCCATTAAATTCCCTGCAAAGTGGGGTTCTGTGTGTGTGTGTGTGTGTGTGTGTGTGTGCGTGTGTGAGAGAGAGAGAAAGAGACAGACACAAAATAATAGGGGAGGGGATTCCAGAAACAGAAAAGGAGTGAGATACAATACCTAGGCGTAACTACTTTATCTTTTAATTTGCATTCAATACATTTTACTTGGATAAAAGCCATCTCTCTTTTAGTGCTGCAAGCATTTGGAATTAAACTCTTCATCTTACAAAAAGGACCCGTATTATGAAAACAACCATGTAGTATCTAATGCTACAAAATAATAAATTCATGCTTTTATTTAAATGTGTATTATTTGTTTGTACATTGTGTGTGTTGTCATAGATGTAAAATGAGGCACCGCACTAAACATACACATGTCGTCTTAACTCGGGGGTATATGTAATGTTTTATTAGGAAGAGAAACACGTAAATAATTTGCATTAAAACATGGAACTAAATGAACTGAAAGCTTTTTGGTGGCTCCAGATTTCAGTTTCATTAATAGGCTGTGGCATTACAGAGTTCATATAATGTAAGAGGCAATATAGTCTCAACGCTAAAAGAGAGGACAGTCACCTTTTTCTCCAAATTGATGCTGACACATGAGACATCAAGAAGAATATTAGATGAGACACATGGAGATTAGAGAAAAAGCAATACAAAACTGAGAGGAAATGTGAATTCAACATGTAAGCAATAGCTGTGCCTTTATTCTCAAGGTGTGCCATTTTAATATATGTAGCGATAATTGCAGTCCAACACATTTCATTTCATTTCAAACCTTTATTTACACCGATAAATCCCATCGAGATCATTGATCTCTTTTTCAAGGGAGACCTGCTCAAGTAGTTCCACATGAAACATAAACACATAAATAGAACAACAAAAGGACATCATAATTATCATTTACATAATCATCCACATAAACAGGTACCAACAGCTTCCGATTGAGTAGCATCCAACCGAGCTTTAAAAACATTTAGTGGCACCAGATTGTTCAGTTTCCATTTCATTTGCAGACTATTCCAAGACAGAGGAGCTGCGCATCTAAAAGCTGTCTTCCCTAAGACAGTCCTAGCAGTTGGCACATTTCATAAAACCACAGCATTTGATCTCAGGCAGTAGCCACTTACACTTCTCCGTGAGATCAGGGAGCAGATGTAGGATGGAAGTTTCCCCGCATGTTCTCCGACGTATTCCAATCTTAACCATTGATGTCTGCTTGGCGGTATTGATACAAAAAGCCCAACACAGATCCACAGCAATGTGAGTTTACATTGCTGGGTCAACTGAACATCCTCCACATCCATCCATGTGATGGATTGCAGGGAAATAGGGACAAAGATTCCTGAGAAATTATCCCAATTCAATTCAGCAAATCAATCACTCTCCTGAAGACAATATATTTCATCAACAAATTAGACGAATGGGATGGTGTCTAGTGTGTCTCAAATACAAGTTACAAACAATTCACTCCCTACCTAACACTGCAGGACACCCCGGCAATTACTGTAATGCCATTGGCGCTGCAGAGCTCCTCCGTACGTACGATCGTTAGCTAGTATTAGCCAGCAGACATTGAGTGGAGGGTGCCGCAGGGGTAATGTGGATCTTTACACGTTGTGGACAATTATTTTTGTTGCACTGCATCAACAATGTGCCGCGTGCTGAGTAGAGTGTGTTCCTGATCCTTTTAATGGATTAGCACAGTGGCCATGGATTCAAGGGTCAGCAGCCGTAGCTCTGGGGTTTGACCTCAGTGTACTGTACTTATCCCGCGGTGTTACAACGCTTCCACTCCGATGTGCTTTCTCACAGATTCCGAGTGAGAGGCCCCGCCCACCACGGCTGTTTGTCTTGTTAACATAATCCAGAGTGATGTCTGCTTAATTTGTTTCCCTATTCTAATAACCTTGCGTATAAATAGTTACAACCAGCATACGTGTTTTAGGCATTTTCACCTCTTGAGCCTCAGAGGAAATTAGCATTTGTAATCATGTCCCTTTTAAAGTTGCATCACATGCAGAGGCTGGAACGAGGAGACAATTAACCTGCACAGCTAAGTGGACAAGAGGATCTGACAAAAATAGCTCAGAGGAAAATGAAGTCAAGTTACATATTTCATGGGCTGTTCATTCAGCCGTGCTGTGGGTAAAGACTTCATCATTCATTATTGTGGTATGTAATATGATATCATTTAATACACGGCTGAAATACACCTCTTTAATTCATCTTTTAATTAAGGTTAATTTAATTACCGTACACGTGAGAGTTGGTGGAATAAACAACACATAGTTACAGTGTTATCATATTTAAACTGTATACATTGTATGTAAATTGAATGTTAATGAAGCATAGGTCATTTTCAGTATATCAGGAACATACGTGTTCACAAAAACGACTTCCTCTTTTCTGCCTTTTCTTCTGCACGATCTTCCTGTGTTCAGCACAGGAGGGAACTTCACAGCGTACATCCTACTTTGGTGATTTTCATGCTTTCAAATAAGTTGAAGGATTACATGCTCCTTCGGGGGCTAAGACAATTTTTCAAAAACGTTCATGCAGTCATCCGAAAACACTTTGGATAATGGCACACTGTATCGTCATGCAGCTAAAAATAAGGCTTGTTCCTATTAAACAAACCCTCAATTAAAGGTATGTGCATTTTTCCTGTGAACATACAGTAGAAGGCTATTTGTTCACATTCCTTATTTCCTACATAGCTCCACGTTAATAACATGCCAGGTTCTTACATGTAGTCTGTCATTCTCTACAAAGTAAAGCATAATAAGTAGCGGCGCAGAGGGACAGAAATACTTATTATTAATAAGTGGAGAAGAAAGAACATTATGCCGGCAAGCTGGCTCATGAGCCAGCAAATTGAGCTTGCAAGTACTAAAGCACCAGAGCTGAGGAACACATCATAAGGGTTGTGTGATTCTGAAATACAGGTTTTCTAGGTTTGCAAAGCTGAAACCTTTCTCGTGCAATACAGAAACATTTAGATTAGAAGCAGTGGCTTTATGCAGAACCAATTATGTGCATTTTAACCAAGGTTTCTAACTCTGCTTCCAAATGCAAATACTAAAACCACTTCACCTCCAATCTGCGACATTTCCTCTATCTGTTGGAGTACAGCACCAGCAGGTTGTGCGGAAGCACTAATGGTTTTTACAAACATCAGTAAAGGACCACAGAGAGGTTGAAGGGGCCCTTTGAATGGTGGACATTCTTCAGCCAAATTGGTTGCCAGTAAAAGCCAGAGCTTGCTCAAAGTAGTGCACAAAATCATTAGCGATATAGCTCCCAATTTCATCCAAATAATGTATTTTGAAGGTGAATAAAAAATGGCCAGCAAAAGGAAAGCAGCAGTATCTTGTAGGTACTCAGATCCATACAAGATATGTTCACTCTGAGCAATAGTTACCTGCTGACCTAACAATTGATAACTACAAAGTATGTTCTTGTAAAGGATGCTGACTGTCTGCTGCTCAAGGACACTTTTTATGTGGTTGCAAATCTTTCATTTCAAACATTTTTCTTTCTAGTATTTGCTTATGCAGTAGCAGGTCCAAGAAGGGAATAATAAAGCAACGTTATATCTCCAAAGAATCCCTCTGGAGAACCAGTGTTGAGACTTCACCCTCAATCCCTGGAGGAACCGTCAGTGAAGTGCTGCGCTGACCCGATGCCCCGGAGGTCACTGACCTGTGTGTTGACCTCTGATCACTGGATCACTGTTTCTGTAGAGCATGTGGTTTTGGATTTCTGTGTTCACTTTTGAAGCTTTTTGGTTAGCCATTACCATGAACATAATGCATAAACATAAGCGGAAAAAACAAGCAAATGGGTAAATAGTAAATACTCAGCATCTGTGCAAGTGTTGATCCTGAAAAAACAGTCAATGTATTCGTTTTGTTTAGCTGTTAAACAACTGAATGAAAATGTCTGCACTCGGTGCTCTTATGCGATGTGTGTAGGTGTGTGTTTATCTCAGCCCAAGCACGTTTTTGAGCTACGATAAACCAACACGTTATCTCCTCTGTTTATAACCCCACAGACACAGCAAAAAAACATACGAACCATGTTTGAATACAAAACATGCGGTTGAGATTCACCAGAGTTACTTTATTAACACAGCAAAAGTACTAAAGTGCTCTGCCATTAGGGTTGCAACAGAGATAAGCATGTGAAAAAAGCAATTTCCGAAAGCAAGAACTAACTAATCAACAGCTCTCTTTTCCAGCCCATCTGATATACAAATTGTGCCTAATGAACCCTGCAAAATCAATTACCTAGGTAATACTTTGCAGGCAAGGAAACCCAAACACAGAATGCATGATGCATACCTAAACAGACATTACTCACTGCAGATTATTTGTGCTCCATTTACATTGCATTAGCAGTAGCACTAGAAAGAGCAACTGACTGCTGCATGTTCCTCAATCATGTTCATTATAATGCAACCAGGCCAGATACATAAACCATATCCACGTAAAGAATAATTAGAGGATGCATTCATCCACTGCAGCGTGATTAATGTTACATGCTGGACAATCAAAACACAACAATGTGTATGTTGGACAAGCTAGGGCACAGTGTGTTATAGCATAAAGTATTTAGGTGACTCCTGAATGATGGATGGTGGTACCTCTTTCTGCTGATAAAGTTATTTTTGCATGCCTATTTAGCACTGACACTTCGGCATGACATACTTAATCATACATGCTGAAGATAACATTGTATTGTTGGACTATAATGTATTTTAGGTGCGTAATGAAAGGGCTGCATCAGTCTGTTCTTTGTAGTGCCAGACTTTATCAGGATCCTTATAAGAAGCCTCTTCCAGAATAAATGGGTTTTTGTGATCTGTTTTGAGTCTAATAATACAAAAAGGCACGGCACACGATATAATTCATCCTTCAGTGCTTTTGCTCTGTCGCATTCACACTAAAGTCGTATGTAATCAACGATATATCATGCTTGGTAAAAAAGTTGTTGAATTTTACATCAAATTTAAAAAAAGCTGATCCACTGCTCTTCTGCGAAGTACTGGAGAATTTTCAGTTTCTGAAGCAGTGAAGCATCTAAATCTGGCGTCATGAATTATTAAAGCCCCCTTTATGGAGCTTTCTTCAGAGGAGAACATCCAGCACATATAGTACATGCTTGAGATCAAACAGAGCAGAGAAAAAAGGCCACATCTAATGCAGGAAGTATATCCACCAAAGTGTTCCAAGTTGTTCTGCACTCGAACATAGCGGCAACTTCCGTCAGACGAAATATGAGAAAACTTTGGGATTTTGAGAGGAAATAGATACTGGGACATGGTCAGTGTTCGTCTCTATCATGGTAACTATAATTTAAATGCATCTACGGAAGAAATGAGAAAACTAACGTACCTTATCAGATGACCAGACGAGCACATTTGTCTCTGCTGAATATCACTACACAATAAATAGTTTTCCGTTTGGAAGTAAGTGTCAGTTGTTGATGAATCACTCCTCTCGGTGTCGTCCAACTCTGCATGCCTTTGTGAAATTGCTTTTTGCACCCCATTTACAAAACATTGTATCTTACCCTGAAACTATTTCCAAATTGCATTTCAGTTGAGTTCATGCAGGGAAGATTTATACAGAAGTATTTTTATGGTATTTTCATCCATTTGATTTGGACTGCGCAGTGTTTGAGTTTGTTTTGCAGCACACACACTTCATCAAAAGGCATCTTCAGTTTCGGCGTTATGCTAGTTGGGTTGATGAAGGACGCGACACACAGAACAAAAGTAATACAGTTTGTGTGTTTTGACCCAATGTGTGAATATCCAGTACTTGGTTCTACTTTCCTCAACACGATACTCTGATTAGTTAGACCTTTGTGACATTAAAAACTTGATATCAAATTAATATTAGAATATTTAAATGATGGTGCTGCCTTTCTGATTTTTGTTTAAGGGTAAATGAGGAGAACTTGTGATTTAGCCTGTGACAACATCGCCAGAGGATAGAAACTCTCACGTCATGGCAGTCGTGACGCTCCTAGGCTCCTTCAGCTTCATAAAGGGACGCAAATAGCTTTCAACTGATTGCAATGTATTCCCATCTGCGGCGGGAGTCCAAACGATAGCTGGGGATTCTGGGTAGTGTAGTGTCTTCTGCCATCCTTTACTCCGAAAAAATATTTGTTTCTCCGAATCGAAGGGGGAAAATACAAAAGCATTGCACACAATTTAAACCAATCAATGTTGTGTAATTAACAAGGATGATCTGGTGTGTTTTAGTCGATGAGTAGTGCAGATATCACTGTAAAATCAATCGACAGTAAGAGGAATACTTACTTCCGGGTGTACAATTCTCCGTTATCCAATGGGAATGGACGCTCACATTGCCTTTAATGGCAGCCGACACAAACGAATGCTTCCATGAGCGTCAAATCCCGCCGCAGATGGGAATACATTGCTATCAGTTGAAAGCTATTTGCGTCCCTTTATGACGCTGAAGGAGCGTCAAAACTGCACGCCACGGACACTGACCAAACGTCGCTCCTGGACGCTTATGGAGTGAGAGTGTGTTGTCATGGCTAGAAATATATTTGTGTTTGCTATCAACAAAACTAATTATATCCCAGTAATTAATAATAATGAAAATCTGTGTCAGTGAGAGTGACATCCATCAAAATGCAGTCGTGGAGCTGTTTCACAAAACACTGAACTTTCAATGCAAATAAATCAGTATCAGTCTTCCAGGTTGTTAGATGTAATTCACTTTCATTTTATGTTAGATACACAATCTTCAGCCAACAACCTCAACAGAGCAGGCAGACTCTTCACACCCTGGACACTTCCTGTTTGCTCTTCTGCCCTCCGGTAGACGCTACAGGTCAATTAAATGAAGGACAAACCGACTGAAAAACTGTTTCTACCCCAGAGCCATACGAGAACTGAACACCGTCAAACGCTGAACTAGCACACACAGTAACAAGTTGCAACTGCACTACTTTTTAATAGTTTTATTATTATTATTATTACAAATATCATCCCTGTGTTTTTTATATTGTAAACTGTATTTAAATTGTGTGCGGCCATGTATGCATGTTGGTATGGATGTGTGAGCATATGTTTATGTGTGTATATGTTTATATGGATGTATATATTTGTTGTATTATGTGAAAATACACTGCGAGGATTGCTTTTTAAAATGTCGTTGTACCTGGTGCGATGACAGTAAAGGAATTCGATTCTATTCTAATAGAAAAAAGCAATCTGAGGCTACGGCTACAAAGAGGATTTGGGTGAAACTGTTCATACTACAGTAGTTGTAGTCTCTCCTTTCTTTGCCCAAAAACTATACTGGGCATGGAGCAACACTGACATCCTTTAGTAAATCAACAGCTATTTGCTAACTTGGAAATTATTTATTTAATATAATCACTGAACAGCTGTGGAACCAAAACAAAGGAATTCAATCAAATGTAGAGAAAGACACTGAACATCTGAGGTTAACTACAGAACAAGGGACATTAATACTTGGACTTGTATTTAAGGGGCTCTATTTCCCACATCATCACTTCATCCATTGTTTTTATGAGAATATGAACTTAATCGTATTGATTTGCTCTGTGTTCTAATACCAGATAAAAGTAGGCTTATGGTGACATCAGAAAGATAAAATGGTTGTCATGTTGTCTCCAAAGCAAACTATTAACTACATGATGATGCCATTTCATATATAGCTCAATAATCTATTAGTGATTTTAGTTTAGTCTAAAATGGTCAAATTCTGCTTCATGGTATTCAACGAAATGGCCTCTTAGTAGCAGTGCTTGCAGTGTTAGCTGAATTACCATAAGTGAAGTGTTAATATTATTTTGTCTACTCCCCAGTATTGCTCGATGAATAAACTACTGGAAATAATGTCCGAACAACACTACATTTGCACCTTTTATGAATAAATATCAAATACCAAGTACCTCCCCTCCCTGGAGGTACTGTACAGCTCTCGTTGCCTTAAGAAGGCAGTCAAAATCCTCAAGGACCCACACCACCCGGGTAACGAGCACTTCGTACGGCTGCGCTCAGGCAGGCGCTTCCGTACCACGTCTTCCCGGACAAACAGACTCAAATTCAGTTTCTTTCCCAGGGCCATATGTGCACTAAATGCTGCTAATATTTAAGTTATATACTGTAAGCCTTCCGTGCAATACGAGGGGAATCGTGCAATTTAATTTATTTATTATTTATGTACATATTCCCTTTTTTTTTAAGTCCCATTTATTGTTTTTATTGTTTTTATAGTGTCTTATTGCTTTTATATTGTCTTGTTGTTGCGTGTTGGCACCTTGAGTCTGTTGTAATTTCGTTGTACTTGTACAATGACAAATACAGTTCTATCTATCTATCTAATCTTAACCGTAAACATGTCCAGTTCCCCGACCTTACTTACACTCTGAAAAAGGTCTGCATAAAACAATGTTATATTGAGGTGCTAATTAAACTTTATTTGAATTAAAGTCTTTTAATTGTTCACTGTCCTTCTTTATTTCTCTCTGTCTTCCCAAATGACCTTGTTGATTTGTCACAGTGAGTTAAAGTGTGTTTAAGTTGAGCCTACCACTGTTACCTACAATCTATACCAGTTCTTACATTTCATGTCACTTGTTAGACGCTTTTATCCAAAGTGACTAACATACTCAATACTGTGGACAATCCCCACAGGAGCAATTTGGGGTGAAGCGTCTCAGGGACACAAGGACATGCTGACTACAGTGGGGTTTGAACCTGTGCTCCCAACACCAACGCACTGCGCCACACGCCTCCCTCTTATTTTATCATCCTTTTATTGAATTTTAAAAAGCTGCAATTCTTTAAAAAGGACAGTTTACTTTGCAATGTTGTCGACCTCCAAAGCGTTTTGACATGATGCTAACAATAGATTTTTCAGCTATTGAAGAGATGGAGAGAAAATGTTGCTAAAAGTTTAGCCTTTCGCAAACTATAGTTGTTACAGCTCTTAGAAAGACAATATGTAATCTTCCGTAAACTGTATTAGAAACAGCTATTGGAGAGGAAATATTGGTTATATTTAGCTTTCTGCTATCCGTAGCTAACACTAATGGTGAGAACATGTTGTTAATAATTTAGCTATTTCGCTAACCGTGGACATTAAAGGTATTGGAGGAAAAAGGGGGTGCTCATTGTTTAGCCTTCTGCTAACTATAGCCGTAACGGATGAAGAAATAATCTTGCAAGCCTTCTGGTAACTGTCGCCGTTTCAGCATTTAGATTAGCTGCAGTCGTCTTCAAAAAAAATTCCCATGTAAACATTTCTGGATTATCTTCCGTTACATGGACATTGTTTCTTGAAAAGTGGTGGTAATAATGTGGTGTCTTTAAAATATAACTTTCTGATGCTTTGAGCAGAAATGTAATCATTTTTACCGCCATGATATCGAGGTGAAAGCAGGAACCAGAGATGGTTACATCGAATCCTTTGCACACCATTTTGCTTTTGTAATGTCTATGATAGTGAACTCTTACTAATGTGGCAGATAACCAAAACATGCATTAGTTTCACACTCTACATAATGCTGTGTACACCCAAACACAGTCTCACGGCATTTCATGTTATAGTCACAAAATTAATCTATTGATTCGTGTTCACCGACACGATTTCGCCATTTTCTTTGTGTCACTCAGAACGATTTTAGAAGCAATGTATTTCTATTGGTAGTATGTTTCGTGCCTGCACCAAATAATAACAAAATAGAAGGAAAAAAAGATGACAAAAAAATACAGATTTCAGTATTCTGAGTCTCTGAGCCATTTATTTTCCTCACGGACGGCAAAAAAGCTCCGACATTATACAATTTCAAATAAAAGGGATAGGGTTAGGCTTAGGGTAAGATATTGAGTAAGAAAATGTTTTTATGAACGACACAGCTTCTGGTATTCCAAGACCCGACCGGACCGTTCTGGTTTACAACATCCTGCACAATACAGCCCCTCCCCCTCTTAGCTCATTGGTTACTCCACGTAACAACACCAGACCACTAGAAGCTCCACACGTGGCGACCTATCATCCCATTCAGGAAGAGTACTTTCGGTCAGTCATCATTCTCGGTCACAGCGATACAAAACTGGAATTCTCTACCCACTCAAATCAAAGACATACATACACATCCCACCTTCACAGCTCACTTCAAAACATGGTTCACTGAGAACACCTGCACACACTAGTCTGTGTTGAGTATGGCGTGAGTGTTACATGTTGTGATCATGGATGTTGCCCTTCGTTTCTGTGATGTGAGTGTGATGTGCTATATGTGACATGTACTGTATATACTAACGTGTGTTGTTTATTGTTCTCTTTTATCCTCACACCGGTATCTACTTGTCTTTCCTCCTTTTTATTTTATTTTATATATTTCCTTATAACTAATGCTGTTGATGTATTGTGATTTTAAGGGTGTCTATTACCATCTGGCCGGGGACAAGAGCTGGAAATTAGCCATGTCGGCTAAAGCTGCACCATTTACTGTTTTTGTGACAGTTCATCGATGGGGACTGTCCACGACACTATAAATAAATAAACTAAACTAAACTAAAAGACGTGGTGCAGGCACGAAACACACTACCAATAGAAATACATTGCTTTTAAAATCGTTCTGTGTGACACGAAAAAAATGTGAACATGGTGTTGGTGAACACGAATCAATAGATTCAATTAATTTCGTGACGATAACACGAAATGCCGTGAGACTGGGTTGCAACACCGCAGTGTAGTAACATGAGCATATGATGTCACTGAAGCCCCTTTGTTTCACTGCAGGAAGACATTGGCAGAAAATAAGTGAGTGGCAATCTCTGCAACTCTTTAACTTATAATGAGCATCAGAGAAAGGCGAAGCGCTCTCCTCCACAGACAGATAAACTCAGCTCCCGGAGTTAACTGCTTTCTGTGGGGAGAAAATAATTTCCCAATGTGTATACTGTTTAAATCCACGATGAATTAGAAAAAAACTGATGTAATTTAGTTTGAGCAGAATCTCTCCACTTGACTGAATGTGTCTATAAAATTCTCTGAGAAAGTAGGTTGCTAAAATGGACTTAATTTGGCATGATAGATTGAGTCCATGCTTCAGTGACTGTAATTGAATCTGTGACCTATTTCTTCAGAAGAAGATTGTCTCTTGGGTTATTTGTCACTATACATTTTAATGGAATTCAATAGACTGATGCTGAATTTAAACATTTGTATCCAATTATTAGCATTCTCCTCCAAATGTGCAGGTTGTTTTAAATGTATAGACTTTTATCCAGTAGTATCTTAGTCTTAAACAACAGGCTCTTGCTTGCCATGATACAGATGTGTGTTTAGAATTCAGTCTATGTATTACTAATGTCAAACAGTACAATGCAAATCAGCACAAACCAATGCTAAATGTCCGGCTGGAGGAGTGGTTTGGTATATTTCGCTCTAAATCCTGTCAGAAATCAACAGTCAACTATGACCAGATTGCTATAAAAATAAATATATGTCTCAATTTACGGTAGCAACCATCACTGAAATAGACATTTGGTAAAGAATAAAGGGAGTGCTGAATACAGATAAGATGACAGAAGATAATATTGCATTCTTCCAGCAATCCACAGATAACAATGTAAATAGAGAATGTAACATCTGGTTGTTCACTAGTAACCATGGTTATCACTTTCTATGGTCATCAACAAAGTACATTTAGCTTACATTTAAAACATTGCAGGCAACAACAATTATTAAAATCTCCTGTAGCTATGCTTAATTTCTATTTACAGTACAGGGTGTATCATATAACTTGCTGTTCAACATCATCATTTGTGGGATGATCTTCACCAGAAATTAGGTTTAAAATGGGACATGATGGTGAAAGCTAATAGTGCATAATGCTATAAGGCATTACTGTGCTTCCAGATATTGTGATTGTACCTCATACTTCACAGAAATGGTGCTCCACTTGACAGGCGATGCTAACTAAAGTAGACAGGTCTTGTTAAACATTCATAAAAAATCGTTTGAGACAAAGTTTTGTTCTTCAGGAACGCCTCAGGCTAAAGGGTATTTTTTTTGCAGCTTCACATCCAAACCTGGACAAGTCACAATCATCTACTAAGCATATTAACAATTCAGACTATTGATCTACATTTCAATTTTGTAATATCATGTTAAGCTTTAGATTCTTCTTTGAAATGCTCTGAAGCCAAGCAAGTGACTCAGTGAGGCAATGCTTTGAGCTAAGAGCTAATGCCAGCATGCTATCATTACAATGACGATGCTATTGCAGTATGTACAACAACATTGAAGGATTGCTAGTCTACTTACAAGGTGCAAGGCTTTTATTGGTCATGCGTACATAGCTACAGTGTAGTTATGACGATGAAAATATTAGGTCACAGGCTCCTCCAACAGTGCAACACAATAACACAGAAAAAATAGTGCAAGTAAATACAAAAAGAAAAATAGTAAAAAAGTGGAAGTGCAATAAGAGTCTATATGCAAGTGATTGAATATGATATATTAGTCATTTCTAAATTGCAGCCAGATTAATGTTGGAGATGTTGTTTCAAAAGTTCAGGTGTTTAACAGTCTACGTTCTCTTTGTAATAATTAGTGCCCATTTACTAGCTTTGTCCACCATGTCTGTAGCTCTCTGAACTATTCTTGCACTTGTTATGGCTTTTTCTTTGTATATCTTTAGAATGTTATATTTTCACTGATGGAGCAGCCTGAGACTTAAAGGTCCCATCTCATGGCCATTTCTACTGATCATATTTCCATTGTTGAGGTCTAGAATAGATTTAAATTGTGCAATTTTCCAAAATCACATTGGTTTCTCTCACAGCATCTCTGTATAGTATGTGTATTCACTCTGTCCTAAACGGCTTGTTGGAGCTCCTGCCCCCCCCCTCCCTGTGAGCCCAGTGTGCTCTGATTGGTCGGGGCTCGTTGCGAGGGCTCGTTGCGGAGGCTCGTTGGAGCGGACAGGTTTCCGTGTCGGCGATACAGGAGAACAAGTGAAACTCACCCTGAGCGAGACACAAACACTCACAGCCGAAGTAAAAACAATAAGTGTGGCTTGATATTGAGAAAGAAAAAGGTTTCACCTTGACACGCCTTATTTGGACTGCCAGACCCGATGCATGGCCGATTCAACATGTTGAATCGGCCATGCATCGGGTCTGGCAGTCGGACCAAATAATCACTCTGATTGGCTGTTCAGCTAGCGAATCAGTGCATGAGAAGCGAAGCGGAAGTGAGGGACGTAAACAAACGATTTAAGAAGGCACACACAGACTGCTATTCATTTTCATCTCATCATGGCGATCTGGAATGATGCAAACGAAGACCTGCTCATGACCTTGATCCAGGAGAGGCCAGCTCTGTATGATATTACGGAGAAAAGATACTCTTCTTCTTCTCTGTCTTCCGGTTGTTGCCTCTTTTGAATGACGAATACACACTACCCGCCGCCTGCTGGTAAGGAGAGTTATTGCCACTCACGCACTGAAGTCGGTGCGGTGTGTTCCCGTGCGACACATGGCCAAAACGCAGGAGAACACGGCCAGGCAACAGCCGACTTCAGCGTCGGCTAGTCCTCTGGTGACTGCTTGGTGTGTCAGGGCCTTTAGAGTTTTACTCGCTAGGGTGTACTTTGAGGGTTTGTGACTGCAGACCGTTTACATGCAGAAAAACCTTCATAACTCACAAGGGGACGGGTAATAACCGGAAAAGCATGACATGGGACCTTTTAAAGTGTGTCTATGACAATAAAACCTTTGAATGTTGAATTGTGTCTGTTTCTCTCTTTTTAAACCTTAGTATTTTAAAAGTAATTCTCATTTCACAGATAATACATCTTGTGTTTGGATGTTATTATCACACCGCTGGTGAAGTGAGTATTTACAGCGCTCTGAACAGATCGGAAAAACAACTACACCCATCACTACCTAGTTCTTCTGACATCAAATCCACAGGAGGGCTGGCGAGAACATTATAATACCATTTTTATATCTTTCCTAATGCAGTCACTTCCCTCTTGACATAGACACTCTTCCCTCTTCAATGGTGCTTACTGTAGTGTACATACCTTACTGTCCACTTCTCTGCTGAGATTCAGAAGGGGTATATGCTCGGTGCAAATAGAGACAGTAATTAGGAAAACCCTCAACAATATGACATTTATTATAAGACTGAAGCAATTAATTAGAATTCATGAAAAGTAAATGTATAATAATTACATTATTTAGTCTAAGTGTGGCCACTAATGATAAAGTACCTCCGGTGGTAAATTGCAATTATCGAGGGCGCAAACAAGATGCCATCAGCTGTCATACGTACATTTGTGGAATTATAAAGTTCAAAACTGATAAAAAGAACTAATTACTAATTGATGGATTGTTTCAGTGTCCTCGGCTTGTTCAATTAAGTCAAATTGAATGGCGTCTTCATTCTTTTAAAGTAAACTGCTGTTTATCATTAAAGGTTCAATTGGTTGACTTCCTGTGGAAATGTTGTCCCTCTCACACTAATGAGTTCCTAGGCATTTTCATTGTAATTAATGCTACTAATTTCTGTTATTAATTGTTGCTGAGGCTTGCTACGTCAGAAAACACATTTCAGTCAGACAACTCACGTGTTTCTTAATGTTTATTATAAGCAGCATATAGTTTGAGTTTGGAGTCTAGGCTCGGGCTTCATCACTCCACAGATTTACAAAGAACATTGCTAATGGTGTTCCTCAAGGTTCTGTTTTAGGTCCACTTTTATTCTCCATATATATTAACAGTTTAGGTGAAAATGTGGATGAAGCTACTTTACATTGTTATGCGGATGATACCGTGATGTACTGTGCAGGTCCCTCCATTAAAGAGGCTGGTGTTAAATTACAGGCTGTTTTTAACGGTATTCAGACTCAGCTTGCTGAACTTAAGCTTATTTTAAATGGTGATAAAACCAAGGTAATGCTATTTTCAAAAGCTAAAAAGACACCAGAGCCTGTTTTGGATATTGTTACTATGCAAGGAGAAGTACTTGAAGTGGTTACCTGTTACAAATACCTTGGTATCTGGCTTGATGATTGTCTTACTTTTAAACGTCATGTCAATAACCTGCTTAAAAAACTGAGGGTTAGGCTAGGGTTCTTCTACAGGAACAAGTCCTGCTTCTTGCTTGAGGCCAGGAAAAGGCTCTGTGACCTTTTTACCTGCTGGACTATGGTGATTTGTTGTATATGAATGCACCTGCCCATTGCCTGAACAAGTTAGATGCCGCCTATCACAGTGCACTGAGATTTGTCACAAATTGTAAAGCACTTACGCATCACTGTACCCTGTATACCAAGGCAGGTCTGCCATCACTCTCTGTACGGAGGCTCAGTCATTGGTACACGTTTATTTATAAAGCTTTGTTGGTAAACTCCCGTATTATATCTGCTCTCTGAGACACAGAGAGTTGCAAGCAGCTATTGTCTGAGGTCACATGATGTAGTCTTGTTAGATGTGCCAAGAGCAAGGACTGTCTCAGGTAAGACAGCTTTTATGTGCGCAGCTCCACTTGCTCGGAACAATCTTCAGCAATAATTGAAACTGAGCAATCTCATTCCTCTGCATGTTTTTAAAGCTAGGCTAAATGAAATGCTCGTTGATACTATGGGCACTTGTAAATGTCTATATGTAAATGTATTCTGTAAATATAATGTATAATGTCCTTTATTGTTTTATGTTTCATGTGGAACCTATATGCTGCAGGTCTCCCTTGAAAAAAGAGATCTATGATCTCAATGGGACCAATCTGGTTAAATAAAGGTTTGAAATGAAATGAAATAAAATGAGTGATGATTAGATAACTATCCCCCGAGCCTACAGGTGGAAGCTGGGGTGGTGGGGGGGCAGGCGAGCAGTAGCAACATGAAACACAGCAGCAGGAACATGAACGCAGCAATAGCAAGTGAACACAGCAGTGGCAGCAGCTAGCGAGGCAGAGGCAGGAAGACCTGGCAGCTTCAATAGAGCGGCATGTTTAGGAGAAAGTGTTTGGGTGGTTGTAAGAGGGACGAGGTGCGTCACGTGTTAGTGTATCATTGGTGCTCGAGTTGACTTCCTGAACTAGCTCGCAGGCTTCGCCCCATGTGAGATTTTATAATATGGAACTACTTTTCCTCCCTAATTTGTTAAGCAAAAAGCCTTGTGCGATTACTGCTAATGTTGCAATGGTGACTATTTTGCATGGAAAAATACTTCTGTTTAATTGATTTATCATGTTTACCGGTGAGCAAAATGTAAAGCAGGGAAGAATGCCAGTCAAATGCAATCGGACTATTATAGGGATCAAATTTAACGAGCTGAAGCTGAAAAGGTGACATGTGAATCCAACAGAGTAAAGAGAAGAAGTTGTGTTAAGAATATTTTTGCTGCATAACCAACAAAAACGATCATGTTAGAAGAATATAATAATATAAAATACGTCCTTCCAGAATCATTTCAGCTTGGATTAAAATGTAAATAATGAAGATTGATGAGTGGCTATGCTGGCTGAAGAGGAATCCAATCAAATGTCAAATTCCATTTAAACCCATTGACATCCCTAACCATTGCACTATTTCACTATTTCACTATTTTCTTTTTTGTATTTACTTGCACTATTTCTTCTGTGTATCTGTTTTATTGTGTTGCACTGTTGGAGGAGCCTGTGACCTAAGATTTTCATCGTCATAACTACACTGTAGCTATGTACATATATGACTAATAAAAGCCTTGAACCTTGAACCAAAGCAAATGCACGATTTTTGAGATCACAAGCCTAGCTGCTAAACGGAAGAAAGCATTCTGTCGCGTGTACATCCATAGACTCCATATATACGAAATGGATGTTGTCACAGTGGTTTTCACCAATTCGGTTGTAGACTGCCGTTTTTAGCCTCAAGTTTGGCGTTTTGCCTATGGACCTCGTGTTTTGCACAAAAAACGTGACACAAGAGTAGAACCAAACTACATATACAAGACTTTTTAGGCGACCACAATGTTGCTTTTAACTTTCATAGAGTAAAAAACACACTTTGAATAGGTAAAAGTTCTAAAACAAAAACACGGACAACACTGTGTTGTAGCGTCTGTCAATCAAAAGGTAGCCCTACCCTAAATCATACCCTCCCTTATCGCCTAATATACTCCAAATGGGATCAAAATGTACAAAGTGAACATCATTACAGGAGACTTTAAACAAGCATTTGAGACAATTAACTCATCAGGAGAATAATAACTAAGGTAATAAGTCAAATGAAAAGTAGAATGATTTTCTCATAGGCTTCTATACAATCCCACTTTCTTTCTAGCAGTCAATTGGCCATGGGACAAAATACAGGTTTAAAAGCACTTAAATATTGGCTTCAACCATATAGTAAGATGCTTTCCTGTTGTAAGACTTAGACTGAAATGGCAAGTAGCAACGGTCTTCACCCAATTTGAACTGTTCATGCTGTATTCAGCCTTGGCCTTTCAGATGTGTACACCGAGGCTGTGTGCAAATATTTGAGGCCGAGATGTATTTGTGAATACATGAACTGGCTTATTTTGAATGAACAGTAATGTAAAGCAAACCATGAATTGTATTTTCTGAGACGGAAGTTGCTTTATATTGACAGTTGTTTCTATATTATGTCCAACTGCGTTAATACAGATGAAGGAGCAAACCATTATTGGCTGGTGCATCTTGCAAAAGGCAACAATACAAATAGATATCCCCATTTCAGCTTCCCAAAGATTAAAAGACATTCCTTCACCTGGTGGGACATAGACAGGATTTAAATGTAAGAAGTAGCTGTGTTTGGAATCAAACTTTAAGGGTACTTGCATGGTGTAGCTTGATGTGCAGAATCTTTCTGATTTATCGAGGTTAGTTTGTTCTATTTCCAATCAAAAATACACTGAGTAGGCGTGAGATATGACACACTATGTGTTGTGCTTTAGAGATTAATCTATGCTCTTAAAAGCAGAATACAAAGTCATGACACACTCAGACTAACAATCACTTGGGTGTTGAGACTTTAAAGACGGGATCCATTGGAAAAGCATTTAAAGAAACTCGGGGACGGTCATTAAATTGTTTTAAATACCATTCCAATTAGCTAGAGAAAAATTAACAGTGTTCCTAAAATACAGTGTTCGAAATTGCACTCTCCTGTCTGATGCTATTGTTTAACAAATGCCAGAGCTATTAAAACAGGCACTGCTGTGGAATATTAAGCACATTCCTCTGAGATGTTATTGAGCCAGTCGCCTGTCAGACAGACACCAGCAGCTGTAAGCCAGCACTAACATTATGCTTATAATGATATTGTATTAATACCTCCCTCCCCCCTCCCTCTCTCTCTCCCACTCTGTATTTAGAGGACTGGTCAAATGAATTCTTCATTACAGTCTACAAAAAGTGCAATTTAAAAAACAGAACTAATACCGGAGATGTGTGCCAACAACTTGTAAAGAGTCTGTGAACGATTATAATTAACGGCATCTGTGGCATTTTATGTGCTGCTAAACATAGAAAGCATATTGTGTACTAAGCCTTTTTTAATGGTGAAATATTCAAAATATACAGCAACAAGGAACAAAGAGATCATTTTTCATATCTCTCGACACATATCGAGGCACTACATGTGTGTCATGTAATTGTATTGTTGAGGAACCTGTGAGCCAAATTTTTAATTAGTTACATAGAGTAATACACCGTAGTTGATATTACAATAAAGCTTTGAATCTACATGTATGTCTGTTTGTATTATATTCAAACAAGGTGAGTAAATCACTCTCTGCTGATGATGAAAAGTTCATCCATGAGGTCTTCTGATGTTTTCCCTCAGCGTTTTCCAGCTGTTACCGGCTTTTAACTGTTAACTGTAAATGTGATGGATAATTATTATTCACCCCCACTGATCGGAGGACATGAATCGGACACACCGGGACATTTGACCTTGCCTCAAAGCACAGCACAGCGCCACAGAGCAACTTGAAAAACCTTTGATACACATGAAACACCACATTCATACAGAGCTTCTATTGATGTACTATCATTAGCTTCTTTCACCTTTAACCTCCATGCCAACTTGTACATTTCAAGATGCCTAAACTTGCATTCTCTCTTTAATAGCCAGCAGGCAGGGCCGTATCCAGGATTTCCTGAATACCGAGGTCCAAACATGTTAGGGGGGTTCGGGGATACCCCCCCAGTGATTTTTGGGATTTTCATGATCTAGTTAGGTGCTTTTTAAGTCCTATCAGGGGTAACAAATTGGATAATATATTGATTTCAAACCATGTCAGTGGGCTGCAGCATCAATTATTTTTGAAAGTGTAATACATAAGAATCAGTTGATTGTTACTATTAATGATCTGGACATGCAGAAGGACCTGCACCCTCTCTTCCATCTTCTTTAGTCTCTGTCTTCTTCCTGTTCATTACTCTCTCTCTCCTCTACTCTTTCTCTTTGTTCAATCTCTCCCTCGTTGTTCACTTTTTGCTCCTCCTCACTTGTCGCTCCTGCCAGTGAATTAAAAGCAATTCAGCAATTTAGTTCATTTCACTTGTTTGTTTGCATTTTTTTTTTTAAATCTGTTTTGTTTGATTCTCTAAAGAGAACAAAGATGTAAGCAAATGGTGTTTTATAGAATTGTATGTTATTATGACATCATAACTGCAATAGATGTATGTTGTTTTAAAATTATGCCTATTGTAAATGGAGACTATTGTTATAGATAAATAGATAGATGGATGGGGTTATTAAGACTACATTCTTTTGTGTGACTGTACCTGCAGTTCCTCCCTGACTTCCATCTCCCTCTCTCTCTCTTTCTCTCTGCCTGCCTCTCTCTTTCTCTCTGCCTTCATTACCAAAGCTGAGCTTCGACTGCCGTAGTCTTTTCATTATATCTGAGTCAGTGTAACAAGAAAACAATACAAAGTTATATCTTCAATGTTTTACTCAAATTGAAATGAAAGAAAAGCATTACAACGTTTGTTAAAAGTTAATCCTTCTGACATTGGATGAATGTAATTAACTTTAGCTAGCTAGTTTATTCACACAATTTAAACCAAAGTATAGCCTATAGCTGCAATATAAGTTAGTGTGCATGTTGTCGGACGTCCACTGACTAACGTAGAGCGTTCACACAGGATCCGCTGGTCATATGATGTCCTGATGAACAGGAACACAAGCAGCCCGCTGGACTCAGATCTCTAGATTAGGGATCGACCGATATGGCTTTTTCAAGGCCCATACCGATACCGATTATTAGTAATCAAGGAGACCGAAAACCGATATTTGGAACCGATATACATTTGCAGTAAAATCAGAAAATCTTGGTGTCAAAATGTAGAATAACACAAACTCCAACACAACACAACTTCTTTGAAATGCATTTAAGCATATATTATGTTTAATGAACTTTTAAACATCTTACAACTGGTTTCCTCTCTGTGCCCTTTTCTTTAGTGCAGCCATCTGCAATGAGTTAGAGAGAGAGAGACAAGAAGTGGGGCTGCAGGCTGACATGCTTAACTAACAATAATGCTTAATTTATTATATCTGTCTATCTAGCATAAAATCCCAATAAGCTGCTAGCAACTGCAAAACACTAGTGCTAGCTAATTTTTTGCAAACTATTAAAAGTGCGGCTATTACACCTAATGTTAGTCTAGTAGCCTCACTTCTAATATTTAGCTAAACATTTGCTAGATACATGTTGGCTAGCTAATGAGATTCACATATCAACCTGAAAAACTGCGAGGCTCCACTCGCAGACCCCCCCCCCCTGCACCACAGTTACTCCGCTGCGAGACGCTGCACGCACCCCCAACTCTGACTGACTTCCCGCGTCCCTGTGTAACTGGGAAACTGATAGAATTGGATCATAAGATCGTGGTGTTTTTGCAACTTCAGCATAGGGGACAGGGATGTTTATTGAACTTCGGTTTAACACATGTATGGCTCTGCCGCTCAGCGCTGCTGCTTGCTTCAGTCTGTGTCTGCGTTCTTTCGCACCTGCCTGTAATCTGAGAAGGTCCCGCTTCTCTGGCTGGCTCCCGCCCGGAAAATCTTCAGTAATAGCTTATCAGATTGCGCTGTGGGCGGGACATTGCTCGTGTACACAGAGTGGTGACTGCAGCCAGAGAAACGGTCGCATCAGAGCCAACGTTTTATCGGCAATTTGATAACAAAAAGGCCGATACCGATAATCGGTCAAATGCGGAATATCGGCCGCGATAATCGGCTTGGCCGACCCCTACTCTAGATACCTCATCACTCCTCCGCTGCTCCGGTACAAGTCCGGGCTGCGGTGGTTTGTTGATACATGTTGTCTTCTTCTGTTTGCTTTAATCGAGGCTACGTAGTTATGCAGCGCCCCCATCGTCAGTAAATGGAAGTTCTACAAATAACCCCGTTTAGTGCAATTATTTCACAAGTTTTGTTATACACAGCTCGAAAAATATTACCGAGGTCCGGACCTCGGTGACCTCAATGGTGGATACGGCCATGCCAGCAGGTGCGGGCTTCACTGGTTGCAAAAATAAGTCGGATTGTATCGAGGTCTATGAAAAAAAAACAATTTTGAAGACTTAATTTAAAGGTAGGGTATGTACGTTTGAGAAACCGGCTCGAGATACACTTTTTGTTATATTCCATGGAATGCTCTTAACATCCCAATAGCAATGATTATCTTAAGTGCTTTGACAAAAAATCCATAAAAAAATGTCATCTGTGGAAGCCGTAGTACTGTAAAAAGTAAAACCAATAATTTTTGCCGGCCCGGCTAAAATAACTGGATGGCCTACCTGCCTGTCAGCCTTCCACCTGTGCACAAACTTATCTTGCTGGGAGACGTGAAGATGTCACAATTTCGTCCCTTCAAACGTAACAGTTACACGGTATTGTTAACATGGCCCAAATACCCGGAAATGCCAAGCAAATGCTACCACGATGGTCGGTTGTTATTGTCAATTTTAATATAATATTGATTTATTTTTTAATAGTCACACTCGTTTTCGCCGATTTTCTTGTTGCCCCAGCTGGTCGACACCTCTTTTAGCAGAAACAAAGGCTACATCAATGTATTAAATCGATGTCAATCCATGTGTACGGTTGTGGAATTAACGGACGTGACGTTGTGCGATTGCGATGTTAATTTACAAACTCTTCAACTAGAACCGTAGCTATATTTAAAAACATTTTATTAGGCCTCACGAAATACTTTAATGTAAATTTAAATGTGAAGGACTGTGTATATAACAAAATACATCTGTCAAAAACAATACCGGAAACAGACGTTGGCAAGATCCTCAGCTCGGTGATTGAATGGTTTAGCCGCAATGCACGTTGGGATATGGTGTTTATGCGATGTGAAATCCGAAAACATTTTTTAAAAATAAAATAATACTTTATTCCGAGTGTGCTTGCTTTTCTCTTTGAAAGTCAGCACATACCGGCATTGTAGTACACAGTTTGGCTGCATTAAATATTACATATCTGCCGTAGTTCTCTATTTATAGAGCCCTGATGAGAAGACTTCTAGACAAACAGGAAGAACTGCCGCCAACACTGAAAACGTGAAGTGGATCATAAATATATCAGCAATTAAACAACATCTTAGATTTATTTTCATACAATACGTCTCCTTGCAGTATCAACACTAATTCGGCTGACTTTTATATTTGATCCAATCGGTAGATAGGCTGTATTTACACCATAACGGTGCACAGCTGATAGAAATGGTCACCTAGTGGTTAAAGCACGTTATTGAATTTTATAATTTGTATTATTGGTTTTTGTGTTAATCTAATAGCAGTTAAAACAGGACCGGTCAAATTTGACCGCAAACACCAGGGGGGGAACACGAAGACAATAGGAGGGTTACATTGACGAGAAAGCGGCGTATGCATTAGGATCCTTGTGATTAATAGGTCTTAGTAGTTTAACCTTTCGTTTATAGTTCAGCACAGAGTTAAAGGTAACATTGAGATCACCTATGAGTGATGTAAAGCCTCCTGTTAACTTTATGGCATCCTCCCGTCAAAAAAGTCAACAATACCTTACATGAGGCTTTAAACCCGTAGTCTACAAATCAAAAGGCAACGTGACAATGTACAGATCCTGTTTTCTTTGTTTGCAATTTATTAGTATGTACACTTCAGTTTTTGTGCTAAGAAAAAAAGAAGCAAATGCTACACTAGAAACATTGTAATCTGTAGGGATTTGGTTATACTGTATAGGACACTGCTATGTTAAAACCTGCAGACCATGTAACATAGTGTGAGTTATGAAGGACACTTACTTGACACATGTACACATTTATCATCCGCTGGTGTACATCCTTCAGGAGACCATGCATTCTTTCCCAGGTTTGAAGAGCACTGTGATTTAAATGCTAGCAATTATATTGATCTATGTTCGCTTCAAGGCCTTTTCAGACCAGTTCCTGCACTAAATTTGAGTCTTTTTGATAAGAACTCCGCTTTAGACAGTAATCTGTAACATCAAAGTTATAGTTAAAGTAATTTATTTTTGTCGCTTACACAGACAAAATCCATATTGATTCCTCTCTCAAATAGGACGAGACTGGATAGAAGAAAGGACTGCACGTGGTATCTGTCACACAGCTGCAGGGAGAACTGAAACCTTTGCTTTCCTCTCACAAGGATTCATGAGTTTGATAACACATATTATCAGGAAAAAGACGGTTGTTATTCTCTCAAAGGATGCTTAAATTAACAGACTTCGAAAGAGCATTTTTCAGATGACATTTGGTTGAAACTTTGACCACACTGTCATCTCGAGTGAGCTTTGTTGTAAACACATCAAAAAATGACGTCACTGTGTACCTGCAACACCCTGAGAACACACCTACTGTGACAAGAGAAGAACTTCTATATTATACTATAATATTACTGGGTGATGGCATTAAGATTTCCTCAGCTGTTAAGGTATTGTTTAAAGGTTATTAAGCGGTTAGATGCTAATTAAATGCTCCTCAAGATTAGATGTATGCTGCTGCAACGCAAACATTTCCCATATGCAATTAATAAAGTACATCTTATCTTTATCTTATTTGTGGCCATCATCCTCGTGTTGCTTTAATGCTTTAATATTTATTATATATTATTATAAAGAACTTCTCACAGTCCTATACAATTTATCTCTCTATAAATATCGTCTAGACAGAAAGAGCAACTTGAGACCTAAGAACTTTTGGTTTAAACAAGATCCCTGCTCAAATAAACATCTTCACTGACCTATCTGCATTTTTTATCAATTGAGCCTCCTTCACTGATGAAGGATGGGACGATTTGAGGACATAACCCAGTGTTCATCATAGATTGTCAACTGAATTGTGTGCAGTGAGGAAGAAAGAATATAGAAATAAAGAAATTACTTTTGTGCATCAAAATACTATTAACCCTCCTGTCTTCAGGTCAAACCTGACCGACTTACTACTTTCACTAATCATAACTTTTTTGTTTTACATTCGATTGCATTAAGGCTTTATGATATCCTTCACAGTAGACATTTGAACATATACAATTGCTGATCACCACTTTCATTGAATTTTGCATGATTTAGTCAACTGTGTAACACCCATGGTGTTCCCGCCCATTCAAAAATGACCGACATAAAGAAAAGGAATTAGTAACCATCCGGATCAGATAAAACACACACACACACACACACACACACACACACACACACACACACACACACACACACACACACACACACACACACACACACACACACACACACACACACACACACACACACACACACACACACACACACACACACACACACACACACACACACACACACACACACACACACACACACACACACACACACACACACACACACACACACACACACACACACACACACACACACACACACACACACACACACACACACACACCACTTCAGGGGACATTACATTGACTTACATGCATTTCCTGGAGACTTATCCTAACCTTAACCATAACTAACACATGCCTAACCCTTAACCTAACCAAGTCTTCACCCTAAAATTAATGATTCCCCTTATGGGGACCTCCATTTTGTC
Source organism: Pseudochaenichthys georgianus (assembly GCF_902827115.2). NCBI lineage: Eukaryota > Metazoa > Chordata > Actinopteri > Perciformes > Channichthyidae > Pseudochaenichthys > Pseudochaenichthys georgianus. The sequence continues at coordinate 48,791,207 of NC_047505.1, read as the reverse complement.
CCCATAAGGGAGGCGAGTCCCCACACGTGACTATGTAAACAGATTTAGGTTCCCACAAGTATAGTAATGCTAGGCCACGGCCACACACACACACACACACACACACACACACACACACACACACACACACACACACACACACACACACACACACACACACACACACACACACACACACACACACACACACACACACACACACACACACACACACACACACACACACACACACACACACACACACACACCCACACACACACACACACACACACACACACACACACACACACACACACACACACACACACACACACACACACACACACACACACACACACACACACACACACACACTAGATGTCCCCCCCGCCCTTATGTCCCATCCCCCCATGTGAATCACACCTGGCACACACAAACACACACAGAACAATTTGATACATTTCCCGCTCTTATGTGCCCATCCCCCCACATGGATCACACCTGGCACACGCAACACATGTTCAGTGTCTGTTCTTTGTATATTTACTGCAGTTGTTCATGTATACCAGTAGTCTGATACAATATGTACAGTTTGAAAGGCTGTTAAATGAAATTTGGTAGAACATTGAGAGTGTTTAAAGACGCTACAGATAGCTCAGCTAAACCGAGACTAAATGAAAAGAGCAATCCTGCCTCCAGAGCAACACAAAATAAAATAAACATGTTTGTGTTCAAACAACTAATACAACTATCATCTGACACTCCACAACTCTGTAAAGAACGATTGCTCTCCTCTTAACACGAGGCCTATAACATTCACTGATGTCTGGAGATTACCCTTAGCATCAGGAAATAACAATGATGCACACTGTTGCCTCAGTAAGATCTGAAATGAGAAAGGCTCATAATTATTCATCTATAACTGATGCAGCAATCCACTCCACAAGGACTGTCGATTGTTTCTCCGTAAGGTGACCTCCGCTTTACTGAGGCACATCTTTAGAAATAAAACATCCGTATGTAGACTCGCCACAGCAAACAAAGACTGCCTTGGTTCAACAAAGCTTTGCATCAATGTGAGTACTGCCGTGTTTCCAGAAAGTGAAGAAACACATAGTAAATACAGTACAATACAATGCAAGCTTATTATTGTGGTCCATGCAGGAGGGAGAACAACAAGAGAGATTTGTTCCACAAGACCTTCCGTTTCCTGGCCCAAGATAATCATTTGTTTGAAAGCTTCAGTGGGGAAGACAGGACTAATGGGCAGCCATGTAATGCTTTTCTCTCAGAGCATGTAGTGCGTGGTGGCATGTTTCATAATCAAAAGAAAAGGGGACCGCTTTCTGCCTCTAATCTCCACATTTGTTGCAGTTTATCAGCAGGCAATGTACGGCTACAGGAATCACTGTTGCTCCATTGTATTAATATTTCAAGATGACAGGATAGTCACCACTGGAGAAATTGGTAAATACCTTTAATTTTTTAGATGTCGGCTATTATTATTGTGGATTGGAGACTCCTTGTAGAGTGTGTTGTATGAGAAATGGATTCTTATTTTTATGTGAAGACAAAGCCAAGTTTAAATGTAACCATGGTAATAACATAACACAACATTTCAACGGTCAAAACACACTCAACTTATACACTAAGTTACTTAATTCTTCAGTCTCTGTATGCTATGCTTCTTCAAATAATACAAACTGTCAACATAAAACATAATTTAATTTGCATAGGTTAATTAAAAACAGCTTCTTACTTCTCTTTTCTGTGTTGTAGACTAATTAAAAAGTTATCTACACAATGTTGACAGCTAGTTCACGTGACTTTAGAGTATAATGTTTTTTAATTGAAATGGTGTGTGTGTGTGTGTGTGTGTGTGTGTGTGTGTGTGTGTGTGTGTGTGTGTGTGTGTTGATTGTGTTCGAATCAAGGTGTGTTGTGCTAGTTCACAAACAGAGCTGTTCTTCACCGAGAGTGCCAAAGCCTAAAAAGGTAGGTTTAGTATTTATTTTACAAAAAGGGTAGCCAGTCATTAATAATTTAATAAATAATGTCTTGATTGGAGGATTTAGTGTTTCATTTGAGTGAATGTAGTGTGTGAATGAGTGTATCTCTTGACTTTTGTTGCATGCAGAATGGCTTAAAATGTTCTTTTTGAAAAATGATTATAAATAACAATGTACTATGTGAAACGTATTCCACTTCACTGGACACTTTAACAATAAACCCATTTGATGTTTTTATTTGAAAAAAAGAAAGAATCTGGCTGTAAAACGTCAGTAAATCAGTTTTTATAAATATCGTTTTTCCAGGTATTCTGTTCTGTACAGAAAGCAATAAAGTAAAGGTTATACATGCAGACTTGGCAAAGAAACATAACATGTTGAAAGGTGCAGTCGCCCAACCTAATTAAAAATGTGGAGAAAGAAACTGCAGCCACAGCTAAGGAGCCATTACAGAAACTGCTCCAATGGGGCTATTTTCTGAGAGTGGTAAGTTTAAACAGAGAACAACTCGTTAGAAAAACACCACCTTGGGTAAATGAAACTTAGTAACCAGTGTTTTGTCACATGTCTGTGTGTAGAGTCATGTTAATGATGCTGTCTGCATGATGGACACGCTGGACATGCTCCGTTACAGTGCAGAACAGACTGGCCAACATGTCTGGACAATAAAACCCTTCCCTTCTATTTCTCTGCAGTGCATGCATAATGTTAAAGTCTTGTCTTTCCCTGCTAATTAATTGGAGAGGCAATTATATACGTGCAGCTGTTCGGCCAGATGCCAGTGAACCCTGCTCTGAAGTCACGCTGGCAAATTAAACCTGACAAACACGAAGCATGCTAATCAAGAGTTTGTCTAATAGCAAGAACTGCATCTGGTCATGCCCGAGACTCAACGACTCCATTCACTTAAATGAGAAGCAGTAATATCTGACAATATGTGAAAGATATGCCTCTTCCTCAAGTTGGATTAAAGCAGGCAATTAGGGGAGTAACATGAAATGAAGACGGAAAACAAGACGGATACTTTTTAACAACAGTATGTTTTTTATGATTTCAGTTTTACATAGTTTGTGCTAAAGCAAACCGTACATTATGTGTAACAGGGGCTAAGGATAAATGGTCGTTTTTGGAAGAAAGCCATACTTTTGTTGGTAAATATTAATTTTAGTAACGCTGTTAAACCAATAGAGTGGAGGAGTGATGACATATTTGTGTAGCCTGACGTGTAGTTAGCAAGGGCTTGATCAACAAACAGCGAACACACGTCTATGGCACTTACATGTTTAGTTAGGCAGGAACATCTTCACATATTAACACCACTTGTATGGTTTTCTGAAGTGTAAATGCAGACATTTGAAAGGTAGCATAATGCTATTCGAACTACAGCATGATCACATGATGTCACCACCGCTAAACTAAAGGTTAGCAACCGCGGACACATACAGAAGACACATGTAGAAGCCTCGGACATTCACTATGCGCTATTTACTGACATATTTGCAGGGCCGTCGCTGGCCAATATGAGGCACCACGCAAAGTTATATGATGAGGCCCTCTGTTGCGCGAGCGTCGTCGTGGTCGTCGACGGGGTGCTAGTGGAGCCTTGCAGCGGCGAAACCATGCCGCGCCACACTAATTGCGCCGCATAAGCGCATAGGTGCGCCGCATTTTCGGCTCAGTTGAGGCTCCCTCCGGAAGATGAGGCCCCCTCCGCAAGGTGAGGCCCCAAACAGTCTGCATGATCGGCCTGTAGGGAGGGACGGCCCTGCATATTTGACGTCGTAGAACAAGCAGTGTTAACCACAGACCTTGTTTCAGGCATCTAACAAACAACACGTTCAAAAACCATCGACTTCAAGACAAGGGTACGGGAGTGGCAACATGCTAACTCATTTCCAGGTTTTTGGACACATTGCTGCACCACTCTATTTTGGCTTCAGGTAGAGCTTTAAAGTTTATAGAAATGAACAAAAGTATGTTTTTCAGTAGCACCTTTTTAAAGATCTATATTTACCTTACGTTATTAACAAGTTTGATCTGTATAGTTAAAGTAAACTACACTGTAACTTGTATTCATGTTTTATGATCTTTGCTTTTAAATTTGGGTTTTTAATAATAATAATTTTAATAATTCATTTTATAATATGTTTCTTAATGCTCTTAATGTCTTTCATGTTTGTAAATCACTCTGAATTGCCTTGTGTTGAAAGGTGCTATATAAATAAACTTCCCTCGCCTAAAGTGCAAGATGTTATGCAAATGGTACAGACACTACACGCCACTTTAAAAATAATTAAATCACTTTTATCAGTTTCGGTCTGATGGTAATATTCCCTGCTCATGTCCTCAAGTGAAAACTGCACAGCTCCAAACTGTGATGTGCTGCAATGCAGATGGAGTTTCATTGCCCTGCTGGAAGGAGGGCAAAGAGGAAACATTGCCTCCATTCTCGCCGGGGTCGCTCTTGTCTCGGCAGCCCAGAGTCAAAACACATGATCATCATTCCTTCTCTCTTTATCACCACAACGTACCGCGTCCTCACCGCGTGACAATTTCATATACGCTGAAATTCATGACCTCATCACAAAGTAGAAATTGATTTAGCATGCTGCGATTTCCCCCTCGCTTCTGAAGCCTATTTTATTTTCGATGGCAGTGAGACTAGATGTGTTGAAGTTTTGTTCTGTTCTATTACATTTGATGTTGTGAAGTCAGATTTGATGGTGCTCAAAGAAAAACAAGCTGCAGGTCCAATGTATGACAATAAACAATGCAGCCTGCAAAGCGACTACATATCTATATTTCCACTTTAAAAACGTCACAATAAATGAATGTCATGTATTTTCAAAGCACTACAAAGCCCCCATTTTTGCTGTAAAATATCCAGTCCATAACATGTACATCCATCTGGGAGGAGCCAGGCGATTATGCACCACAGTGATGGGGAATGTTTTGAATTAATAACTGGTAGCCTTAATAAAACGTCTGTTGTTGTCAAAGATGACAGGTCGAAGCGATGCATTTGAGAGGTAGCATTTGTAAATCCCTTTGAAAGGCATCATTAATCTTCTCATCTGGATGCCGTGGGACATCAAATGAAAGAGTGGGAAATTACTTGTCATCCTCACAGCAGTGCACTGGAACATTTTAAATGGGGGTGTAATTGTTTTCCTGATTATTTCAGCGTGGGTATGTGTCTATTTATTTACATGTTCTGTTAACAAGGACAGTGTTTGTTGTGACCCAGTTACCCCTCCACCCAACCCCCTCCATACCCAATTGAGGATGAAAAATCCCTTTGAGCTCCGGGAGCCGCCGCAGGACTGCCTCTGCTGGAGAGAAGAACATTATTGTAGTTTAAGTAGACAGTTGAAGAAGGATAAATATTCACCAGAGAAATCAATGGATTATTTTCTTTATGAACAAACAAATGAGCTCATGCGAAGTTATACTCCCCTGTTAGGATCCTGCTGGGGGAGCACACTGGTGCTAATGTTCAATGAGATTAACATGCAGGATAAGCATTTTAACCGAGATACATTTGTTTGATTCTTAAAATAAGACTACTTATCTGTCAGAAGCTATAATATGTGCCAGTATTACCTCTGCCATAGAATTCAGCTCGGTTTGTCTGGCATGGTCGTCTTCATTTAGGGTGCCTTTATCTTCAGTAGACTTGACTACTGCAATGGTGTCTTCACAGGTCTCACTAAAAAATCTATTAGAAAGCTGCAGCTGATTCAGAACGCCGCTGCTCGAGTCCTCACTAACACTAAGAAAGTGGATCACATCAATCCTGTTCTGAAGTCTTTGCACTGGCTTCCTGTGTGTCAAAGAATAGATTTCAAAATACTGCTGCTGGTTTATAAAGCACTGAATGGTTTAGGCCCAAAATACATTACTGACCTCCTGCTAAATGATGAACCATCCAGATCTCTCAGGTCTTCAGGGACAGCTTTCTGTCCCCAGAGTCAGAACTAAACATGGAGAAGCAGCGTTCAGTTATTATGCTCCAAATATCTGGAACAAACTCCCAGAAACCTGCCGGTCCGCTGCAACTCTGACTACTTTTAAATCCAATGAAGACTTTTCTTTTTGCCGCTGCTTTTAATTGAACTATTCATATCTTAAACTGCACTGTAACTTTCATCCATGTACTTTTTCTTGTAATGTTTAATTTAACTATTTATATTTTAGACTGCACTGTAACTTTTAGCCATGTATTTTTCCTTAATGTTTATTTGATTAGCTTTTCTTTTTTAATGCTTAATGTCTTTAATTTTTTATTTTTTTTTGTAAAGCACTTTGAATTGCCTTGCGTTGAAAAGTGCTCTATAAATAAACTTGCCTTGCCTTGCCTTGCCTTGTTGACATGCTACCATACTTGCCAACCTTGAGACCTCAGAGATCGGGAGCATTTCAAAACCACCACGCGGGCGTATGGGGGGGGGGGGGTGCTAGTGGATCGCCGGAGCTGTAGATTAACATTAACATGCTTATTGTAGTTGTAAGTGCAATGCCTTGCGGCCTGTAGCACCATCCTTGATGGAGCATATGTGTGGGCTGGACCTGTATTTTACAAGAAAGGAGTGAGCAGAGGGTGGAGTTGTCGATTCTTGTTCTGTTTTCTGTGACTATCTTCCTCACCCTCTCAGACTTTAAGTTGTGCGCGCTACCATGGAAACCAAACAATGGTATATTAAAGTCAGAGTGGAAACAGTCGTGAGTAAATCTGATTTTGTCAGAGATGCGGGAGAAATATGACTCCAGGACCGGGAGAGGGCAATGAAATCAGGAGGGTTGGCAATTAAGTATGCATGCTACCGTTAGCTAATTAGCACCTGACACATATAATGTGTAGGAATGTATGTTGTCATAAACCAAAACTGCCTGAAATGTTAATTCAATTCCTTCTAAGGAGACACGAATAATGTACCATACAACTGTTAAGACTCAAAACCACAGAGAGTGTTTCTTAATGTGGAGGAAAGCTGCTCCAGAGCCACTATTTCAAGGATACATGCGTCATCGAGTGCCACCGAAGGACCGTTCCAATGTCCCGGATACGTGGAATTCTACCGAGTACTTCGTTGCGGGAAATTTCGAGGCTGCATATCTGTAGACTCCGCCATCTTAAAATCCCCACAATGCTTTGCGCATGGACCAATTTCCAAATCTTTGGCGAAAATCACGCTCCATTTAAGGCGGGGCCTCGCATATGACGCACACCTGCACACCTGTTAGCCTGTTCCACCATTCTTCGTTTTCCGAGGCTACTGTAGGAAGGATTCTTGCCTCGCTTCTGAAGCAACTGACTCGGAGGTACATGTGCTACCAAGCAAGCCTCCTGAGACATTGAGAAACACCCAGGAAGTGAAACTAGACTATACCCAAGGAAAGCTCCTCCAAAATAAAAGAGGAAACAGAAATAGATCAACCAAGATCATGGAAGAACGGAACAGTAGAGCCAGTGTTTGTGTTTGGCACAATCAATCAATCAATCAATCAATCAATCAATCAATCAATCAATCAATCAATCAATCAATCAATGTTTATTTATATAGCCCAATATCACAAATGTTACATTTGTCTCAGTGTTCTTCACAGTGTGTACAGAATATCAGTATGACAATATGACACCCTCTGTCCTTAGACCCTCACATCGTACACGGAAAAACTTCTGAAGAAAACCCACAGTTTAAAGGGGACATGGGAGAAACCTCAGGGAGAGCAACAGAGGAGGGATCCCTCTCCCAGGACGGACAGACGTGCAATAGATGCCGTGTGTAAATTGAAAAGATAATACATTTGCAACATAGGTAGTCCAAATGTTTGGAAATGCATGTGTGTATAATAGGAAGATGAATCCACGAGGATATCCATCCAGGACCACAGCCACGACTCGCGATCCAGGGCTCGCGATCCAGGACACAGGACCGCAGGATCATCCATGACTCCGGATCCCAGCGTATATAGACACCAAAAAGAAAGACATTTGGGGAAGCTGGGTTAATCGGAACATGAGAGTACACAGGTATAGACAGAGAGAAGGAAGAAGTAAGATGTCCCCCGACACACTAAGCCTATATCAGCAAAACTAGGGGCTGAATCTAATCAGCCCTAACTATAAGCTTTATCAAAAAGGAAGGTCTTAAGCGCACTCTTAAAAACGGATAGGATGTCTGCCGCCCGAACACAAACAGGAAGCTGATTCCACAAATGTGGAGCTTGATAAGAAAAGGCTCTGGCTCCCATTGTACTTTTAGAGATTCTAGGAACATCCAACAACCCTGCATTCTTGGAACGCAATGCCCTAGTAGGACAGTAGGGTATAATGAGTTCTTTAAGGTAAGATGGCGCCTGCCCATTAAGGGCTTTGTAGGCGAGAAGAAGAATTTTAAATTCTTTCCTGTGTTCTATAGGGAGCCAGTGTAAGGCAGCCAGAACAGGACTAATGTGGTCCCTTTTCCTAACTCTGGTTAGTACACGAGCTGTAGCATTTTGAATCAGCTGAAGCGACTTGACTGACTTCTTTGTACTCCCTGATAATAAAGAGTTACAATAATCCAGCCTAGAAGTAACAAATGCATGGACTAGTTTCTCTGCATCGTTTTGAGGCAAGATACTGTATGCCTGATTTTTGCAATGTTTAGTGGAACGCCATATCCTTTCAAGTTGTCTAGACTTTTGCTTTATTTTGCGGGTTTCGGCATTATGCCATGGAGCTAATCTATGTTGTTTTATTTTCTTCTTTTTCAAAGGAGCAACAGAGTCTAATTGTATTCGCAGCGCATCTGTAGCACTATCAACAACATGATCAATTTGGGGTGGTGTACATTTTGTATACGTTTCCTCCCCTACATGCAGACATGCTATCGAGTTAAGTATTGGTGGAATCTCTTTCTTAAATTTGGCTATAGCACTAACAGATAGGTTTCTGCTGCAAGAGCTTTTGTCTAATGCTTTGTAGTCTCGTAATAGTACTTCAAAAGTTACTAAGAAATGGTCGGATAAAGCAGGATTATGCGGTTCGACTAATAGTTGCTCAATTTCAATACCATAAGTCAGAACAAGGTCGAGAGTGTGATTATAGCAGTGGGTTGGTTTATTTACACTTATTTACAGAAACCAACAGAATCTAATATAGAGTTAAATGCAACAGTAAGGCTATTTTTATCATCGTCAACATGAAAATTAAAGTCACCTACGATAATTACTTTATCTGTTTTAAGAACCAAAGTTGATAAAAAGCGACAACTTTTGTCATTTGTTAGTGTAAAATAATGTTGCATCAACATTCAATATTCCTCTGAGCCACAATAACATTCCCACTCACATCCCGATAGATAGATAGATAGATAGATAGATAGATAGATAGATAGATAGGCAAGGCACGTTTATTTATATAGCACCGTTCAACACAAGGCAATTCAAAGTGCTTTACAAAAAATGAAAGACATTAAGAAAATGGCATTTCAAATCAGTCATTAAAAAGAAAAGATAATAAAATAAACATTAAAAGAAAAAATACATGGATAAAAGTTACAGTGCAGTTTAAGATGTGAATAGTTCAATTAAAAGCAGCGGCAAAAAGAAAAGTCTTCAGCCTGGATTTAAAAGTAGTAAGAGTTGCAGCGGACCTGCAGGTTTCTGGGAGTTTGTTCCAGATATTTGGAGCATAATAACTGAACGCTGCTTCTCCATGTTTAGGTCTGACTCTGGGGACAGAAAGCTGACCAGTCCCTGAAGACCTGAGAGATCTGGATGGTTCATCATTTAGCAGGAGGTCAGTAATGTATTTTGGGCCTAAACCATTCAGTGCTTTATAAACCAGCAGCAGTATTTTGAAATCTATTCTTTGACACATAGGAAGCCAGTGTAAAGACTTCAGAACAGGAGTGATGTGATCCACTTTCTTAGTGTTAGTGAGGACTCGAGCAGCGGCGTTCTGAATCAGCTGCAGCTTCCTAATAGATTTTTTAGTGAGACCTGTGAAGACACCATTACAGTAGTCGAGTCTACTGAAGATAAAGGCATGGACAAGTTTCTCCAGATCCTGCTGTGACATTAGTCTTTTAATCCTAGATATGTTCTTTAGGTGATAGTAGGCTGATTTAGTAACTGTTTTAATGTGACTGTTGAAACTCAGGTCAGAGTCCATGACTACACCTAGATTTCTGGCTTTATCTGTTGGTTTGAACATTGCAGGCTGAAGCTCAGCGCTAACTTTTATACGTTCTGCCTTGGCTCCAAAAACCATTACCTCAGTTTTATCTTTGTTTAATTGGAGAAAGTTCTGACACATCCAGTCATTGATTTGTTCAATGCACTTACTCAGTGTTTGAATTGGAGCATAGTCTCCTGGTGAAATTGTTACGTAAATGTGTGTGTCATCCGCATAGCTATGGTAACTTATGTTGTTGTATCTATCTAGATAGATAGATAGATAGATAGATAGATAGATAGATAGATAGATAGATAGATAGATAGATAGATAGATAGATAGATAGATAGATGGGTGGGTGGGTAGATGGGTGGGTGGGTAGGTGGGTGGGTGGGTGGATATATAGATGGATAGATAGATAGATAGATGGATGGATAAATAGATGGATGGATAGATAGATAGATAGATAGATAGATAGATAGATAGATAGGTAGATAGGTAGATAGGTAGGTGGGTGGATATATAGATGGATAGATAGATGGATAGATAGATAGATAGATAGATAGATAGATAGATAGATATATAGATGGATAGATAGATAGATGGATGGATAGATGGATGGATATAGATAGATAGATAGATAGATAGATAGATAGATAGATAGATGGATGGATAGATGGATAGATGGATAGATGGATAGATAGATAGATGGGTGGGTGGATATATAGATGGATAGATAGATAGATAGATTGATAGATAGATAGATGGATAGATAGATGGATGGATAGATGGATAGATGGATAGATAGATAGATAGATAGATATATAGATAGATGGGTGGGTGGATATATAGATAGATGGGTGGGTGGATATATAGATGGATAGATAGGTGGGTGGGTGGATATATAGATGGATAGGTACTTTATTGATCCCAATTTGGAAAATGTTTGAAAGCAGAAACTAGCAGAAACTCCAAACAGTGAGTAATTATGTAATGCCACTGTCTTTAAAATAAGTATATACAGTAAAGCAGAGGAACCCATCATCTGCAGAGAATACTTATCCATATGGGAAAATGTAAAGAGTGGGATGTACAGTACAGTATGTCTTGGCATTGAGGCAGTGTCCTTTTCAGACCCATAATTAAACTACCTGCCCTAGTTTTAAAGGTTCAGAAATAACTCCAGAGAGCAGATGTTTGAATTTTACTGGCATCTGTCATCACAGGGTGCTGGCAGCCTCATAACATACTTGTTGTAATTGAGAGGTAGTTCTGCTTGTCAAATGAAAAAACACATCTGTCATAACAAACTGCTGCTGCGACTGGCAGGAGTTATTGATAAGGGTTGTAGAAGTTCCCGGCAACCCGGAAATAATTTGAACTTTGTCACAGAGCCCTGAATTGTACGGAGCTATCGGGCACAACGGTCATCTTTCATCGTAGCGTATCTTAACTCAGCGAACCACTGCGGACGGATGAGAAGGGGAGAAACAGATGGTGGGAAAAAGGAGAAGGAATGTTGATGATTCAATAAAAAACGTTTTGTTAATCTAAAGAAAAATGACATCCTTACTAAAAGGAAAACAAGCTGTATTCATCAATTCATTACATCATCAAACAGTGAGTTTTAAATATGATGACATTAAATTCATATGAGCCTAATATCGTGTTCAATTTGGGATATTTAATAATAGTAATAATATCCTTCCTGATACATAAGTATTGTGGGGCGGTAGTCGATAGGGACTTGGCTTGGCAACTGGAAGGTCACCAGTTCAAGTCCCGGCAAGACCAAGTGCTACCAAGGTGTCCCTGAGCAAGGCACCGTTCCCCACACTGCTCCCCGGGCGCCGTTCAAAATGGCAGCCCACTGCTCCTAACACTAGGAAGGGTCCCCATGGGGATTAATAAAAGTCCATTTTATCTTCTCTTTTTTTCTGCATAACAGTGAAGTGACGTAAAGTTCTAAATTATTATTTGATGGCTGATGAGTCATTATATCCAGATTACTGATATTCTTCAAAAATCACACTACGAGGAATATTTGAACCAACCAATGAAAGAATCACTCCAACATTTTGACACTATAGATGTCAGGGAATGTTGTGAAATACCTCGTAACAATAGATATAACTCAACCTTGACCAGCCCTAATTGTTGGTATGAAACACTTGAATTTAATTTACATAATTAGCTATTTTTTAGATTTGTAATCTGGGTGCAAACAGCAAAGACAGTTGAGCTTAAACCCAGCTAACAAAAAAGCACTACAATTTGACTTGTTTGTTGATTCCATCATTGACACATTGCATGAAATCCAGGTTCCTGAGCGATGTGTGTTGTTTTGCTGAGTGTTGGTCACAGGTACACCTCCAGTTCATGATGCAACTGGATCTAAACACAGAGAGCAGAACCTGATCATTTAAGTCTTCTGGGAATCTGCTGATGTGCCAAAAAGGCTCAAGTTCACAAGCAACACAAAGCCAAGGGCGCAAGCCACCTGCTGCTGCTCAAACAAAACAAGTGCCAGCCTCTGCAGGTCCCACAGCTCCTCCTCAGAAGCTACATTAGCATTGATCCAGACAAAGCCGGCCCCACACGCCATCAATAATTGATGGTGAGTCATAATCACAAGGTTTTCATTATGTCTCGATGGTCATTGGTCTTTTCAGGAGCACCCAGCTGTGTTGTAGGAGAAAGTCAACCTGGAGCTTTGTTGGATCTATTTCCAGCTTGTCACACTTGTTACTTTTATGCACATTCAATAACCAACAATGTTGTTTGATACTAAACGTGTGTTGAAAATGACCCGTTTTTGTCCACCGACACAACATAACAAAACTGGAGCCAAACAACTGGAGATAGTTTGTGTTAATCATTTGAAATTGCAGAGTTGGACATCTACCCCGACATTAGATGTGCTCTCTGTCATAACAGAGCTTTACATAATGTGTGCTATTTCAGTCGATGGGAAACGTGATCCTAAATATCAATGCCCCATTCACTGTACGGGCCTCAGCTGCTCATAGCCCAGCTTGATGAGGGAGCACAGACTTAGAGTCAGCTTAGCAAAGTCAGAAATCATCTATCACCCAGGGGCAGGAAATAAATATGACAAGACAGCTGGTATGTGTGACTGAGTAAGTATGGTCTTGGGATCTTAAGGAAGCATGTCTCCTCATAACAATTATAGTCCATCATTCCTACGACTAGAGCGACTTTTTACAGCAAACCAGGCATGCACAGTGAGAGAAAAATAATAGATTGGTATTTCTTTCACTCGCCTCTGCTAAAAGTGAACAACCCCACTATAATTCAAAAGTAAGCAGAAAATGGATATCAATTACTGTAACTTCACATTCGGTAATGACACTTACTCTGCCCGAGCTCGGTCTGAGTAAAAATAGCAACATTATTTTACCTCGGTAGAAATGTTCAACAAAAAACTAAAAGAAACTTTTTGGATATTCTTCTGTTGCTGGCTAATGTTTAAATGACTACAAAGTCCAACAAGAGTACACATATTGCCATTTTCTGCTTGAAACTGCCATTTTTGTATCCTGAAAATGTCAGAATGACTCAGCATCTTAAACAACATCCACAACCATTCCACAATTGTGCAAAAGGCTATAATGGTAATTAATACTATACGCAACTTATGTTAATTGTGCAAAGTGCCAAACATATGCAAGTTAGCATCCCATGTATCGGGAACCGTATAATCTCTAATATAAAATGTTGGGGTACTCGACATTTCCAGGTTCACAGTAGGAGCTGGCAAATAGACTATAAGGAGGATAATAATTCCTTACATTTATTATAGCACTTTTCCAGATGCTCAAAGCGCTTCACAAATGCACATTACACATATCATACATGCAATGGTCATGTACTGTGGACAATACTCACAGGAGCAAGTTCAGGTGAAGTGTCTTGCCCAAGGACACACCGGCTTTACAGACGCAGCAGCGGCGGGTTTCACCCCTTGATCTAATGATCATTGCACAGCGCACTGCGCCACACCGTCCATCTTCACGCCTCGAAGTCATCGAGGTGCTTTTACAAGTACACATTAGTATCATACATGTACTGTGGACAATACCCACAGGAGCAAATCCGGGTGAAGTGTCTTGCCCAAGGACACTGGAGTTCCCCGAGCACCCCCCTTGATCTGATGATCAGATGCACAGACCACTGCGCCACCCGTCCCATGATGACTTGCTGGATTGTTTCTTATGAGCAGACACACGACCTATACGAATTAAGATGAAATCAGAGATTCCAGCTGCCAGTCCTTGTAGATTCACAAAAACATTGTTTTGATATCACTCTATGAGATTAGTTCCAGCAAGCCATTCAAAACTCTTCTTTTGCTGCCATTCTGTGTATTAATGTACACACTTGCTAGCATTATATCTGCATTATTAGCCTGCTGTATTCAGGACATCTTTGTCTAAACGCAGCTCTATCTCGCTGCACACACTGATGAACTCAAGCAGGCACCCTGTTGCGTGTATTAGAGCTCATATATTTGTGTCTGGCACAGTTTTCCACAGAAGTGAATGAGAGAAGGAAGTTGCACCTGCCCCTTTGTCCTCCTCCCTGAGGGGGATCTTTGTGCTTGTCCCAGAGCACCGTGGAGTACAGTGACAAATGTCAGTCTATAAACCACACAGCCTGACAATGACTGGGCAGTCTAGTCCTCGTCTCATTCACAGCTACAGTTATATGTGTGCTAAATGAGAGGGATAAAGCAGCGGGTTGATGTATAGAGAAGTATTTTACCAGAACAATGTCCGCTTCTGCTTTTCGTTTCTTTCTGTTTTATGTTGCCTTTTTAATGCTGACACACTTACACATACATGGACACACACACACAAAAGAGATCAATTAGGCACTCTGCCAAGCACATTAAAACATTCTGATTTAAAGGGGCAAAAAAGAACACAAAAATAAATAAATTAAAGTGAATTGGATACAGTATAACGGACGAAGCGGGCGTGTTGTTCAAATGCAAACAGCTTCTCTAACACCTACTCTGAAAGAAGAAAATAAACGTCTTCTCTTCAGCCGCTTCAACCCCGTCCTGAGAGATTGGAGCTGCAGAATAAAGAAGGCATCTGTACTCGTCCAGGTCAGTCATGCCCTGCTTGGGGAAGGTTGGAATTTGAGATCCAAGGATAAACATCAGCTCCCCAGAGAGGACGGTTACTCGTGTGTAATGCTGCTGAGGGAAAATTAATCTCTCCACAAGCAAAACAACCACGAAGAACACTTTCATGGACTCTTTGGGAAAGTTGAAACCCGTGGCTTTGTGCAGCAGCCGCTCATCCGCAGCCAGTTGTCCATGAAAAACACACCATTGTGCAGAAAATTTAAATAAATGACAATGAAAACGAGAAGTGTAACGTTTTTAAATGAAAATGGCATTTTGGTTTCAGAAATCATTCGAGGTACATTTTATTTTCATTTTGATCGCCTGCATGTCTTTCTCCTGGGGAGAGAATAATATCTCCACGGGCAGAACCCCGAGTAAACAGCTGTGTCTTTGTATTATGAGTGCTTACAGGTAATCAACAATGCATCCACTTACCCAATACTCTTCACAGAGGGGATTGTTTTCAGCTGCTCTCGATGATTGAAAGCATTAGTGGTGAATGGCAAACTGCTTAGATGGTTCAAAGACGTTTACTGTTGCCACAACCACGGTGTGCTCCTAGACAAAATAACCATCATTTGAGTTTCTGCTTATTTCTCAAAATGAAGTAAAGCACGCTTTGAAATTGCCTGCAAGAGGATGTTGTTTGGATTATTATGTGAAGGTTTTAAGCTATAAAAGTGTCAGGCGGAGCAAACTGGATATTACATGTGTTTTTCAGTGAATTCAAGGTTTGCCAGAGGTGAAATGTAACTCAGCACATTAACTCAAGTAACATACTTAAACACTATTTTTGACATAAACGTACTAGTATCTCCATTTTTTAATATAAAATAAACTTCTATCCCACTCAATTTCAGCTCTTTAACTCCGCTTAATTTGTTTACCACCAATATAAAATGCAAATACAGCCAGTATTTTAAATATCTACAGTAGGCTCAAAAAAACTACAATACCAATAATAATAATACTAATAATACATTTATTTTGGGGGGCGCCTTTCATAACACCCAAGGACACCTTACAGGGTTACAGATTTACAATTTACATTTACAATTTTACCTTACAAATTAAAACAGTGGATTTAGTGAAGTATCAGCCTGCATTCTTATATGTATTTGTGTGTGATTAAAATTTAATTATTCAGTATTTTTAATGCAATACTTCGAAAAATAGCCATTCTGCATTTTAGCTGATAATCCTTTACTTCTTCTTCACCTTTCAATTGTAATGGAGTATTTAAAGCAGGGGTATCCAACCTTTCTTCATCCGAGAGCTACTTGCATCACATCGCTTACATTTGTTCACATAGCCCTCATCAGTTGAATTAAGCTACTTTTGTACACTTGTGAAATTGCAATACCCAAAGCTTATCAAAAATCTTCACTTCACATCAAGGTCTAAGAAAATGACAATTTCTCGCATATTATTATGGCCCACGGAGTAGGTACAGTACATCACCTTAATCACCACCTTACAAGCACCTTATGGTGTCAAATAAGTGCATTCACTCCTTTTTACAGTCAGTGAGATGAATGGCGCGGCATGGAGTCCACCATAGAGGTGTATGCTGGACCCACTTAGGTTCACTCTAATGGAGTCATTTAAATGTCCATCAGTCAGCCTTGTTCTGTATTCAAATGTCATTTCATTCATGTCAGAAAAAGCTGCTTCACAAAGGTCTGTCGAGCCAAATAAAGCAGACATGTTCAGTTCTGATTGGTGAATGTTCTCATAGTTTTCTGGCTCTACAAGGCTCCAGAAATGTATTTTTTTAAGCTGAACATGATTTTGGAGATGTATAACCTCCATTTCCATCTCCACAGGATTGACACTGAACAGTTCAGCCATCTTTGTCTTCTTCTTCTTCGTCTTGACATTACATTTTAAAGTTTAAAAACCGGAAAACCGGTATCGGGAAATATCGGGATCGGATCGGAACCTATATGAAAATATCGGAATCGGATCGGAAGCTAAAAAATGAGATCGGGACATCCCTATTTTAAACCATAATAAATCAATTGTATAGGTCTCTCAAGAAAAGGACACTGAATGTCCTGAATGTGGCATCACCAACATGACTACCGGTAGCTCGCGATCGACGTGTTGGAGACCCCTGATTTAAAGACTAAAGTATTTAGACTTTTACTAAAGTAAAGGATCTGATTACTTTTCCTCCTCTGCTTTTTGCTGTACCAGGAGAATATAATATAATATCATCTTCCTTAAGAAAGATCTCAGTCATAATCTTCCTCCCCCACAATCCTATTTTTAAATGTTATCAGACCACAGGCCATCCGACAAAATCGACCAAAAAGCTCAGCTGCTGTGACTTGGTAACATCTCTCGTTGAAATACCCGGTGAATCAAACACTTGAGAACTTGCATTAAAGTGCAATGCAGTGGTTTGAGGGCATAACTTAGTTTCATCAACATTAAAATATGCGGTTGTGTACTTTTAAGAGAAGATTAACGCAGAGAGAAACAATCTGAATTCCACATATCACCAAATGTTTTTCTGAGGAACAAATGTGTATTTTACGGCTAATGAGCAATTTGGCACGGAGACAAAGCTTTATTGTCACTGTTAGTCCTCTGAGATGCTCCAGCGATATGGCTCTGGCTCCGTGCTGAACCAGGTCAACAGGAGCGCAGCACAAACATGAGACTGAGTGATAGTAAAAGTGTTGGGCACCTCAGACCCCTGAACTCTTTCAAATCAATGATATGAGATAGTATATAATGGCAGATGCAGTTGTAGCAATGTTGCTGATAATCAGCTCTCAAGTTCATCTCTGTGGAAAAAAAGGAATACATGAATTGCTTGTAAACATGTGTCCATATGCACCGAGAAATAAGTAGGTTATGTCTTGTGAAACTCCTCGACACATTCATCGGGGACTGATGATGAAAGTCTAGCATCTAGTTTTTAATACATAACATGGTAGGAATTAGGAATGTTAAACCTTTTTATAACGATT
This sequence comes from Pseudochaenichthys georgianus, assembly GCF_902827115.2. Taxonomy (NCBI): domain Eukaryota; kingdom Metazoa; phylum Chordata; class Actinopteri; order Perciformes; family Channichthyidae; genus Pseudochaenichthys; species Pseudochaenichthys georgianus. The sequence continues at coordinate 48,772,916 of NC_047505.1, read as the reverse complement.
TCCTCATTCTCAATTGAATGTTCACCAACAATGATGTCCTCTTTTCTGAAATCATTAACTTCACTTCCTGTATTTGTTGTGGTCTTGTGCTCTTACAACCCGGACACACCATAAAAAGGCGAGCTCTGAATCACCACTGCCTCTTTGTCTCCAGGGTACGGAGCTCAGTCATGAAAGCGAGCTCATCTTGTTTGTCTTCACTAACAACTACCATCAACACAGCGGACAGAAAACAGACCGTTGCAGATCTATTAAAGTCTAATCCTCATCATGTCCTGCATGTGCAATGTATTACACTGTTGCATGGCAGGTGGAAATATGGCCTTACAAAACAAAAAGTCATATAAAAACAGCCATTCTGTCCTTCCTTGTGTAAGTTGAGGACTAATTATGGCCTAATAGAAGCTGCAAGGAACATGCATGTTCCAAAAGAACTAATTTGATTGTAAGCAAGCCAATTATGAGCTAATTACCCAGCGTTCCTAGCTGAATTAGAGCGCAGTGGGGGAACCGACCATGCTTAGCAGGGCTTTAGTCAAAGCAAGTGTTTATTAACATAAATGAGCTGAAGGCTATTTTTATATAAGTTAGCTGTAAGGGCTTTGCTGTTGTGCAGCTCTGCAGCTATAAACTTGTTTTCCCACTCAAAACACCTAATAAAAAATGCCCTGCTGGTGTTTCCGCTCTATGAACGTATGGGTGGAACTCTCCTACACCTTAAACCTCACGCAACTTCTTTTGTTGGCCACTTGGGGGCAACGCAACAATGACATTTTTGATGTTATGGCTTTATGTTAACAAACACTTGCTTATTTATTGATACAGCAGCAATCAATATTCACAATTATGCGTTTCTTTTTTTTTGTGGCCTGATGGATTAAAGTCGCCCAAGACTCACCATCCTTTTAGCTCTGATCTGCTCTCAACCACCGTGTGAAGGAAATATGTAGCCATTTAGCTGCTAAATGCTAAGCTATGTTAAACAGCTGCTAACTATGCAACTTGGTGCTGATCAGATATAGCAAACACTCTGGCCAGCATGTCTAGATATGACCAACAAAAACAGTTGAGTTGCAAGTCGTTAGACAAAAACAAAGTGCTGACATGTGAAAAGCTCTGCAATGCTGACAGGAATGTCAGGGTTTGATGGGCTTTATATGACTACGAGTGACAACTTTCTTTTCACACAAATGTATTGGAGCCATTCATCACAATATTTCTGATTGTTAAACTTTACAGTATAGCGAGGATGGGCAAAACAACAGGAGCAACATACGATCATGATTTATAGCTATATTGCATGACATCACGAGGGTGTTACATTGGGTCAGGCTGGTCTCATAAACTGCTCACAGCTATACCAATGGAGAGAAATGCACTGACATTCATATCCAACAAAAAAGAGTTGTTTGGACCCGTGTAGCTGTAAACCAGATGATTAAAGAGCAACCAAGTTCACAAAGGCAGGCTTTCACAGATAACTGTCCTTTGGGAAAACAGAATTGATCCATTTGTCACAACACAACTTCCGTAGTTATCTTAACTTCCCGTAAGCTAATGGAGTAGTTTTGATGCCTTAATCAACCGGGTAATGTGAAGACGGAGATCAAGGAAAACTTTTCGTAAGTAAATTCAAGGTTCAAGGCCTTTATCTGTCATACGTACATAGCTACAGTGTAGTTATGTCGATGACAATCTTAGGTCACAGGCTCCTCCAACAGTGCAACACAATAAAACAGAAAAAATAGTGCAAGTAAATACAAAAAGAAAAATAGTAAAATAGTGAAATACTGTAGTGCAATACGAGTGAGCTTATCTCTGACAGGAATACTAGCAGAATACCAAAACGAACATGGCAGATACGTAAACACAACTGGCACCAGCACCACCATTCAGCTCCTGCAGTTCAGCAGGTTCCCTCTTCTTTCCCAGCATCTCTCCTAAGTTGTTTGTTGGTCGGAGCAGCAGCCCAGCCTGCAGCGGTGAGTCTCAGAGCTCCAGCGCTGGATAAGAATCAGAGATGACAGCCGGACAGGCAGGAGGCAGATGGTTCCTAACATGGCGTCAGTTACAGGTCTTACAGGGGAAACCTTTCATCCTTTTGTTTGCCCTCCGCTCGACGCGCACATCATTAGAATCCCATTTTTCACAGACGCCATTACTCCACCGCATTGTGCTGTGGCTCTTTTGATGGTTTGTGTATAGGTGTACTGGTTAGCAGATCCATATGTGGAGGTAGAGTTATTCTAGCTTACTGTTCGTAAAACAAATAAACTGTTGCGTTGTGGTTATCTATATTTATTACATAGCTTAGTTGAATACTCGATTCTGATTGGTCAATTCAGAACACGTGACACGTTGTTAATACCGAACAGACAGACCGCTGTCAAGGACTTATTGACCGTTGTTAAGGACGCTCACATCTTCAGAAAGAAGTCCGGTCGATTTAACTGTATACAGTTGGGCCGAAAAGCAAACTGCATGCCGATCTAGATCCCTCCGCTTCGCGTCGGGCTACTGATCAGCCTGTCGGTGTTCTTTTCCCCATAATGACCGCGTCGCAGCACATTATCCCTTACACATCTGTAAACTCCAGATGTTCCAATATTTTGTTAAACTCTGAATACATCCATGTGTTTGTTTTCATTTTTGAGCTGTCAATCATGTTCTCTAAACCTCTGATTTATAATGCTGAACACTGAGGTCACAATGTCAGCTCAATGGACAAGTACAATTAGTTTAATTTAAAACTATAGAGACAAAAGTGAGAATAAACCTGAGTTGCTGGTGCACAAGCAGCTGCCTAAATGTTGTTGAAAACACCAGAGAGTGCAGCTGCAGCCCCGAGCGCAGACCGTTCCTCATCAGAGTCGCAATGAATCCACTACTATCACTGTAAATGTGCAGAGAACCACATATCAATGTAATGCTGTCAATTGTTTTCTCTGCTCTTCAGTACAGAACGACCACATGGGCCATTAATGTATCTGTGGTAAGTAGAATAATTGGACGATTAATCAGAAATGTGTTTAATTAGCCAGTTAAGTGTTTTTCTGGATGACGCTGCGTTGCTTCTTGGTATAGGCTAAGCACGGTTAAATTGTTTGCTGGTGTCCACAGTGTAAAGTAAACATTGACACTAAACCAACGCAGTGCAAAATAGATGTAAACAATTTAAGTGGGTGCCTTTTTTAGACCCATTGCTAAGGCTGGTCTCAATCCACCCAAAAGGCTCTATCATGAAATGGATTTTTAAAATATTACAGTCTGGAGTTTTATGATGGATTGTAACATTTAAATGCATACTATTGGTTGGATGACCTGAAGACTTAAACATTTGTTTCTGTTTCTCTAACGGAGCACAACTAATGCTCAGGTTTCTAAACCAGGGGCATTGCATCAGTGCATTACATGAAGTGAATGAAAATGTACAACTGTATAATAAAAGTCACTTTTATGTCTGTTGATAGCAATGGCTTTCCATATCTGGCTGAAACTAAACATTAATATTTACATTAATTAACATAAATCACAGACACTGTCATAATGTCTGGCAGCAGGCCGGCTGCTCGCGCTGGCTAACTGTTTCCTGGAGGCGTTATTGTGAATCCCACTGTATGCTTAGCCAGAATCCCCCTGCTAGCATTAAGGCACTATATTGACCATGCATCTATACTTGAACGAGGTACTGGGTCAATATCACCATACGATTTTGAGACTTCCCCATTTCCTAAAAAGAAATCTGAGATTATCAGTTAAACTTCATATTCATTGTATTAAAGGTGGGGTAGGTACATTTGAGAAACCGGCTCGAGATCGCTAGAATTTGAAAATACACAACCGGAGAAAATCTGCCACTTCCTTATAGAGCCCCTCCTCCAACACACACGAACGCGCACATGACCAATGAGGGCACGAGATAAGTGTGTGCCCCGATGGAAGGCTGACAGGCAGGTAGGCCATCCAATCCGTTTAGCTGGCCCGGCCCCGGTTGTACTTTTTACAGTATTACGGCTTCTACAGATGACATTTTTGTATGGATTTTTTGTCAAAGCACTTAAGATATTCATTGCTATCGGGATGTTAAGAGCATTCCATGGAATATAATAAAAAGTGTATCTCGAGCCGGTTTCTGAAACTTACCTCCCCCACCTTTAAGTATACTTTATGCTGTTAGAAATTGATGTTTTTTTATAAATGAACTGCAAGTACATACAAACAGCAACATGTATCCACCCTGTCATGGACACAATTCAAAGAGTAAATACATTGTAATTACATAGTGATTATAAAATGTACATTTTCAGAAAGCTATTTTGTCCCTTTCTCAACAATATATTTCAGTTAATGGAAAAAGTATTTGGATAATAATGAAATTATGTCAAACTATTTGAACCATGTCCACCCTGTCATGGGAAGGCTTGCTGACAGGGTGGACAACAAAAGGTTTGCCATACTTTCATTTCACAAATATATTGTTGAGAAAGGGACTATAGCTTTCTGAAAATGTACATTTTATATTATTTATGGAAGGCTTGCTGACAGGGTGGACAATGACAGGGTGGACAATGTTGGCTAATATTAGCATTTCATGAGCACATGGTGGACCTTCAGTTAGCAACATGATTCAGTTAGCAAGGTGACTGTGTACTGTTTAACAAATATATTTCGAATGTCTGAAAGGTTTTTATATTAATTGACATTTCACTATGACAGGATATGTTAAGCTTGACAACATCCAACTACACACATACTGTAATATGATTAACATTTCGAAATATAAGGTAAAAAACGTACTTTGCAGCTAGCCAATGAGGAAATACAAAATGGTGGTAGTAATGTCACTGAAAACAGCCTGTCCTCCTACAAAAAACGACCATATAGGTTGATTGTTCAGCAGCTAAATACGACCCAGAGTCACGTTTTAAAGTGTAGCACCTCTAGTGGTCGTGTAAGAAACAACATGCTCCTGTCGATTGCAAACGCTCCGGAGGGTCGTTTATTCACAAATAACCCTCTCTGGAAAATCCTAAATTGTGGAATAGTTTGGCCATTAAAATGCTTTTTTATTAGATTTCTAGCGAGAAGTGTATATTGTACTTTTATAATCTACGTCCAGTGGATGTGTAGGATCTACAGTTTGATAGATATACGAAGATGATTTGAGGTCTCGCCAGGAGAACGTGTATATGGGGAAACTTCCATGTAAAGTTAGCGTGGGTGAAAACAGTATTTCCGGTCTCGAAGTTTTCATAATAAAACCGGAAGTATTCCCCACACTGTCAAATGATTACACAGTGATATCTGCATTACTCATCCACTAAAAAACATCAGTGTATCCTTGTTAATTACACAATATTGATTGGTTTAAATTGTGTACAATGCTTTTGTGTTTTTAACCTTCGATTCGGAGAAACAAATTGTTTTTTCGGAGTTTAGACACTACAGAGTTTCCGAAGACACTACACTAGGCTGCTCAACCACCACACATAATAATAACTGTAACCATTCTCACACATACACACACTTTTAATGCACTTTATATACTATTTTTTTTATGTCAATATTTTTAACTATTTATTCCCCCGTATGATTGTATGTCCTATTGCTGTGTTTTTTGGTGTTATGTATTTGTTTGTATATTTTTCGCACCGGGACAGAGTTGCACTCTGCATCTCGTTATACCTTGTGTATAGTGACAATAAAAGGCTTTAACTTAACTACCCAGAATCCCCAGCTATCGTTTGGGACTACAACATCCGCCTTGCTTTACAAACCCCGTGATTAGCCCTCAAGCTCTGTGATTGGATATTGGAGTGGCAGTGCGACAAGGTTACGCTGTCAAACAGCTCTTTGAAATGGAATGGAACCACGCCAGACTTTCCAAAACTGGACTTGGACGGGTCCAGCCCGGTCCTCCCCCCCAGAATTACACTTGCTGGCTATTGTGTGTTTCGCAACATGTTCTATGGCACGTCTCTACTGGGAAATGTAGTTTTAAAAGATGTTTTCGTATTTCCCACAATTAGAAGTTGCCAGTATTAAACTGTATACATCCCTGGAGGTTTAGGGGACACGAAACACAGTGGTGTTATCAAATTTAAAACATATAATTAATACATGGGTGAAAATTGCTTGTGTCCACAATGGGCAGCATTAATACCACATGACAGCTAGGGTCAGAAGAGCTTTATTTAACAGCTGGTCTTATGTCTGTGACCCCTCCTGTTGTTAATTGATAAGCCTGAAACATGCACTTGTCAAGGTTCAGATACACATTTAGCAAATATGGCAGTAGCCATCGATCATCTTAAGATAAGATACTTTATTGATCCCAAGTTGGGAAATGTTTTTGTTACAGCAGCATGTACTACTTTGTTCTACTCCACTACAATTCAGAGGTTAACCTGGTATTTTTACTCTACTACATTTATTTTTGTTACTTTGCAGATTCTGATTAATGATGTGAAATATAAACAACCCTTAAATCAGACTTTAGTTACACCTGAGTAAAATTCAGCCTTATCAGTTTGTCTGTTTTGCACATCCTCCTGTTAATATCTTTGGACGTCCTGCACTAAACTGTTTTATTGTAGAGATCACTACAGTATCTTCTTGATATTTTCCATTCTATATTTCTATCATTGACCCCTATTTTGTATGTAGGCTACTCTTAATATTTAAATGTTTTCATCAATAACTAAATAAATATAACTTATTCAACAACTACATTCAATAACGTGCTTTAACCACTAGGAGGTGCGGTTTAGACCAGTGGTTTAGTTAATACAACATAATAATATCGTACATAATATGACTATAAAATGTATTGTGAAATTAAAACAGAACGTTAAAGGAAAATACAGTTTCAGTCTCTCGATGTGAAGCTTATGCATCTGTATAGACCTGTAACAGTCAACTGCATGAGGAGTTGGAAAGGTAGTTCAGAAAATCAGTAATATCTTTAAAAACTACAAAAAAGTCCCTTTCTATCAGCTGTGCACCGTTATGGTGTAAATACAGACCATCTACTAATTGGATCAAATATAAAAGTCAGCCGAATTAGTGTTGATACTGCAAGGAGACGTATTGTGTGAAAAGAAATGGAAGATGTTTGTAGAGTATTCGCATTTGGTCTCTTTGGTCCTTCTGCAGACACCGTACCGGATGTAGGGATCTACATGCGGCACACGAGTAGTGTTGTGATAACTACCAGGTGTATGTATGTTGCTCCGTTACTATCAAGGTTATTAAACCAAGTTCTATAACAAACATGACTCGTTTATGAGAACATCAAACATGGTGTCAGAAGTGGGATGTTATGTCAAAAATGTCATTCAATGTGATAAAAGGAGATGAAAAAATACAGACGTGTTTTAAATCCACTAATCTTGTTGCATATGGTGGTAGCAAAATCAAAACTGCGGGCGTAGTTTTGATGAACACGGCTCTGAAAAGACCACACCATCCTATGCGTACTGTGGAAGAAGTCGCCACACACATGTCAAAAGCAACTATGTTTTCTGTATTAGATGCAAAGAGATCTTTTTGGCAGATTCCACTCGACCATAAGTCTTCCATGTTAACCACTTTCAGCTCCCCTTTTGGTCGTTACAGATTTCTAAGAATGCCATTTGGAATCAATTCTGCCAGCGAGGTGTTCCAGCGCTCCATGGAACAGATTTTCGACGGATACCCCTGTGAAATAATCGTTGATGATATCATTATTGCAGGTAAAGATGTTGCAGAGCACGATGCCAACCTGAGAAAAGTGCTCAACAGGGTCAGGGAGGTAAACTTAAGGCTTAACCCCCTCAAGTGCAAGTTCAGGCTAAGCCAAGTCGGCTATGTCGGCCATGTTTTCACCAGTGAAGGACTCAAAGCAGATCCTTCCAAAACAAGTGCTATTAAGGAGATGCCAGTGCCAGCAGACGTCCCAGCCTTACAAAGATTTCTGGGGATGGTCAACTATCTTGGAAAGTTCATACCAAACTTCAGCCAGCTATCAGCTCCACTACGGCAGCTCACACATAAAGACACAGAATGGACATGGCACGAACAGCAGCAGAAAGCTTTTGAAGATTTAAAGAAACGCATGTCTTGCCCACTGGTGTTGCTATACTACGACGTTGACAAGCCAGTGACACTTACCTGTGACGCTTCACAGTACGGACTCGGTGCAGCGTGTTTGCAGGAAGGAAAACCTGTAGCGTATGCTTCGCGTACACTAACTGAAACAGAAACCAGATATGCTCAAATCGAAAAAGAGTTGTTGGCAGTGGTCTTTGCATGTTCAAAATTCAATGACTATATCTATGGTAAACCAGTCACTATTGAAACAGACCACCAGCCCCTCGTCACCATACTAAAAAAGCCCATACACACAGCACCTGCAAGACTACAAAGAATGATGCTACGACTACAAAAGTACGACATCACTCTTGTGTACAAATGTGGAAAGCAAATGTTCCTGGCTGACACTTTGTCGCGAGCTCCCCGCAGCTCCACAGTTCAGCAAGCTGAAGAAGAGGACAACTTCGACGTGATGACTGTTAACTACATATCTTCCTCTCGCTTAGAAGAGTTAGAGAGGCACACCGCTGAAGACATGACTCTGCAAACACTCAGCACCACTATCAGACACGGGTGGCCCGCTAAACAGCATAATCTTCCACATGCCATTAGACCGTATTTCCCTTTCAGAGACGAACTGATTGTTGAAAATGGAGTCATAATGAAGGGTCACAAAGCAGTTATTCCTCTGTCACTACAGAAAGAATACATCAGCATCATGCACAGAGGACATCCTGGCGAAGAAGCTACAAAGCGGAGAGCACGTGGCATTGTTTTCTGGCCAACTATGACAGACAACATTCACACAGAAATACAGTCATGCTCTGTGTGCAACAGCACAAAACCACACCAGCAGAAAGAACCACTCCATCTGCATCCAGTTCCAGACCTGCCGTGGTCAACTGTAGCAACTGACATCTTTGAGTGGCACAATCAGCAATACTTAGTGCTAGTGGACTCATATTCAGGCTGGTATGAGATCGACATGCTTCGTGATATCACTGCAGCAACAGTCATTGCAAAGCTGAAAAGACATTTCTCAGTTCATGGAGCACCTCACACCCTCATGTCAGACAATGGGAGGCAGTTTACTAGCCAGCGCTTTAAAGACTTTGCTTCACAGTGGGACTTCACTCATATTACCAGCAGCCCTGAGTATCCCCAGTCCAACGGGCTAGCTGAACGAGCTGTGCGCAGTGCTAAGCAGCTCATGGAGAAATCTCATAGAGATGGAACTGATGTTTTTCTCAACCTATTAAGTAAGGGATAATGTGCTGCGACGCGGTCATTATGGGGAAAAGAACACCGACAGGCTGATCAGGAGCCCGACGCGAAGCGGAGGGATCTAGATCGGCATGAAGGTGTTCTTTTCCCCATAATGACCAAGTCGCTGCACATTATCCCGCTTATTACACATGGCCACATTCTCAACAAAGTAACGTTATGACTCCCAATATTAATTGAAATGCTTTTATGGATTTAGAAAATGATTTTATTGATTTAAAAAATAGTTTTATGTATTGATTTAAATTGACATGCATCCGCGAAGAAAAATAGTCCGATGTTACTGTTTGAACTAACGTAGCAACGGCAGGAACTGCTTCGATAGCGTTTTTGAGGAGCTTTCTGATTACAGATTTGAAAACATCGCTGCTTGCTTTCAAAGTAGCACAATTCATTATGTCAAACCTTGGAAAGTATCTCAATATCCCTGCCCTAATGCCAAAGTAACTGCACACTGTATGTTTTGCCATTTGATGTCTATGTCTGGACCGCTGCGTAAAAAGGAGGGCTTCTGCCCGTTACTTCTCCGCTGTTTTCTTGTCCCTCTTGTCTTTTTCTTTTCTTCACTGGGGACTCATCAGCCACTAACCATTACTCCAAATTACTGTGCTCTCCAAATATATTAAAATGAATGTTAAAATCCTCCATGTTGCTATCACACGCCAGCGGAAAACTAAAGACAATCAGACAGTTTGCTTGCTTTTCAAACTGTTACATTTGAAAAACAGTGAGAGCGTCTCTTGTCAGTTTGAAAAGCCAACGGTAGGACCTGCTTGCGTTTTTGAGGAGCTTTTTGATTACAGATTTGAAAACATCGCTCCTTGCTTTAAAAGTAGCACAATTCATGATGTCAAACCTTGGAAAGTATCTAGATATCCCTGCCCTAATGACAAAGTAACTGGCAAGTGAATATGTGTCGCCGTTTGATGTCTATGTCTGGACCGCTGCGTAAAAAGGAGGGTTTGTGCCCCGTTACTTCTCCGCTGTTTTTCTTGTCCCAGTTCGAAAAGCAAACTGCATGCAGTTTGCTTTTCGGCCCAACTGTATACAGTTAAATCGACCGGACTTCTTTCTGAAGATGTGAGCGTCCTTAACAACGGTCAATAAGTCCTTGACAGCGGTCTGTCTGTTCGGTATTAACAACGTGTCACGTGTTCTGAATTGACCAATCAGAATCGAGTATTCAACTAAGCCATGTAATAAACATCAGGAATGTACCACTAATCCCAAATACAGAGACTGAAACTTTGTCATGTATGCATAAGCATACCACTCTGAGAACAATGACTCTAAACTGTTAGTTCACACAGTTATGCCATATTGAGGCTTGTTACGGTAGTAATTACTGAGTTAAATGCTGCACTCCTTCTTTGAGATAGCCTCTGTGTTCATCAGTTACTAAATGCACACATAGTTTGATAATGTGTACATTTGCAGCATCCTGTATGTTCTGTCATATGTGCTCAGTATAACAGTTTTGTTCACTACTGTAGGAAGAGCTAAAGAAAGGGGATGTAGAGTATTCGCATTTGGTCTCTTTGGTCCTTTTGCAGACACTGTACCGGATGTAGGGATCTACATGCGGCACACGAGTAGTGTTGTGATAACTACCAGGTGTATGTATGTTGCTCCGTTACTATCAAGGTTATTAAACCAAGTTCTATAACAAACATGACTCGTTTATGAGAACATCAAACAATGTTGTTTAATTGTTGATATATTTATGGTCCATGTCACGTATTCAGTTTTGGCGGCATCTCTTCCAGTTTGTCAACAGGTCTTCTGATCAGGGCTCTATAAATACATATCTAGGGCAGATATGTAATATGTATTGCAGCCGAACCGTGTATTGCAATGCCGTTATGTGATGACTTTCAAAGAGAAAAGCAAGAACACTCGGAATAAAGTATTATTATTATTTTTTTAATGTTTTCCGATTTCATATCACATAAACACTATATCCCGACGTGCATTGCGGCGTGATTTTAGCCTATCAAAATGTGTCTCTCAGAATCGAAAGAGAAAAACCTATGGGAAAAACACAAAAGCATTGTACACAATTTAAACCAATTAATGTCGTATAATTAACTAGGATAAACTGATGTTTTTTTAGTGGATGAGTAGTGCAGATATCACTGTTAAATCATTTGATCATTGGTTTTATTATGAAAACGGCGAGACCGGAAATACTGTTTTCAACCCGTAACTTTACATGGAAGCTTGCCGCATATACACGAGAGGGTTATTTCGTGAATAAACAACCCTCTGTAACGTTTGCATTGAACGGGAGCACCAGAGGCCGACAATTTTAAAACGTAATTATAGGTCGTATTAAGCGCTTGAACAAACAACATATTTGGTCGTAATAAGGGCTTAAACAATCGACCCATTTGGTCGTATGAGTTGGAGGACCTGTTTTGCAGCGAAAACATCAGAGGGTTTGTTATGGGGCAGTTACCCCTTAATGACAGGGTGGACAGAAAATGTCAGGGACACATGAAAAATGTTCAATATTATTATGAAAATAGAATATACATGATCAAAATTACACTTTTTTTATCAAATAACTCGTTGTGGACAATAAAACCATATCATTTTTTTTAATGTACAGTAGTATCATTTAACCACTTAGTACACACACTGTAGTTAGCAGAGTAGTGTGTGGGACATGCCAAAACCACGTACTTCCAATGAAAAAATAAGGTATAACATGAAGGAAACACATTTCAAGAGACTTCTCATTGTACTGATAGGTGTGTAAATGTTTGGCCTTTTATAATAAGGCAAGGCAAGGCACGTTTATTTATATAGCACCTTTCAACACAAGGCAATTCAAAGTCCTTTATAAAAAACGAAAGACATTAAGAAAATGGCATTTCAAATCAGTCATTAAAAAGAAAAGATAATAAAATAAACATTAAAAGAAAAATACATGGATAAAAGTTACAGTGCAGTTTAAGATGTGAATAGTTCAATTAAAAGCAGCCACAAAAAGAAAAGTCTTCAGCCTGGATTTAAAAGTAGTCAGAGTTGCAGCGGACCTGCAGGTTTCCTGGAGTTTGTTCCAGATATTTGGAGCATAATAACTGAACGCTGCTTCTCCATCTTTAGTTCTGACTCTGGAGACAGAAAGCTGACCAGTCCCTGAAGACCTGAGAGATCTGGATGGTTCATAATTAAGACCTCAGAGTTTCATTATTCTGCTACATTTTCATGATAACTGAGTGATTCTGATGGGGACACCAAAGTTACTTTATGTGATATTGACCCAACTGGCAACTCAATATGAACAGAATAAACCCAATGCCCTGACCAATGTGTATGTTGACCCTCAATGTCATAATGCCAACTAGCTACAAAAGGCAAGTCTTGCCAAGGAAAGCAATGGGATTCATAATTATACGTCTTTGATGCTGCCTTAAGCTAATGTGTGTTAGCATTTTATCTGCCAATATGAATAGGTTAAGTGCACACTTAGACTTTTAACTGCAAATGTCACATTTTAATGTGAAATTTTAGGACATACCTTAGGCGTAACAATGTCATACAATAATGGAGATATAAAACAGTGGATCATTAGTTGACATAAGAAGCTTGACTTTAGCTGAAGCAATACGCTAATACTTGTTGATAAGGTTTCTGTTTGCATCGGGGAAAAAAGAGCAATATGACTTTTTTTATCATTAATAATGTTGCAAGACAGAAATAAATGGTGCTGCTCGTAAGAGACTGTAAACACATTTGGAAATGACAGATTATTCTAAGAACATAGAGGAAATACGATGCAAATCATGGTAAATCAGAGTTTCTGTTTCATATTTCAAAAGGTAAATGCTTGTATTTCATTTCAAATTCAATTATCTTCCACATCACAACTTGGGGGGTCTTTTCATTGAAGTATTTAACTTCACAAAAATCCTACTGTACTGTAGACACCTCTACTCTGTGTGCTTCAGCTCAGCTCGATACAAAAGAGAGCTTCAAATGGTCCTAAACCTCTGCTTTCAGGCTGCTGGTGTCAAACAATGGCTTCGGAGTGAAACAAGGTGGTGTCTGGCAGCACCTTGAACAAGCCACATGACAATATCATGAATGGAGCAGAGCAGACATTTCTCTAATTGGCATGCGGTAGTATACGAAATAATTGGCTCATTTTAGTCCGTTGAGTGATGACTGGAAAATGTGCCCTTAAAGAGAATCCATTCTGTTCTGCGGGGACTAATCTGGAAAGCATTCATATTTATTGTCTGTGCTCAGATAGACATAGATTTCCTTGTCTCACGTGTCAAGAGTATGAAAGGAAGGGATGATTAATGATGCAAGTTTCTCTTTTAAGTGCCATTTTGGGGCGTCATTCACCACTGCTATAACCTCGAGCACCGCAGAGCTTTATTCAGTCCATGCCGCCTCTGTTAAAGATTCAAAATCACTTTCTAATCTGAACAGGCAGGGAACAACATGGCCGTGTTTTTGAAAGCAGGTGAAGTCGAGCAACGACGGTGAGTTCTGGAGTTTGAAAGAGATTACAACTATTACGAACAAAGTGCTTTTTTTATCACTATCAGAGGAATTCCCTGTTTTGCTATTAGTGATGAGAATTTAAAATGTCTGTTTTGAAGGAATTTGAAAGATGTTTGATGTGAAATAGTGCTTGCTTTGCAGGATGAAATCACATTATAAATTATTTAAAATACTTTCTCTAACTCCTATCATGCATGGTTTCCTTGCCCTGCAGCACTTCCTCGCACAGTGAATGATGGAAACATACACTCCACTCTATCTGCTAGTGCCAATACACCCAATTACTAATTGTTACACTTGTATCTCCACACACGCACATCTTCGACAAATTAAAGTACATTCATTCGCAACAGTTTGCCTTAGCAATCATGTCTTGGGGTTATAAATAACTAATACAAAATAGATTGAAATGCACTGTGAATAAACGAGTTGTCTTCTGCTGCGCGTGTTGTTGAAAGGCAGCTCGAACACAACGCGGTGTGTTCATGGGTCGCAGTTTCAAATGTGTCCAACTCCCAAAAACAGAATACGAGATTTTTTTCCATGGGTTGAAAAGGTGCAAAAGAAATGGGCTGCGCGATGGAAACATTGTGAACTATCTATCTGTGAGCAGGACAGCATAACCAGAGAGCAGAGGGTTCAGAGCTCTTTTCTTTATCTGCTCTAACACTGGTTTGTTGGAGCGCCGATCCCAGCAGAGATATACTGTCTGGTCTCTGGGCCTGACATTAAGAGTCACTAAAGGGCTTTGTGGTTTACCCTTCAACAGGCTAAGATAAATTGCTCTTCTCTGCCATACAATTATTGTTGTGGTTGAAACACAAGATAAAGGGAAGATTAATAAGGCAGTATAGTGCTGTTAGCATACAGGCTTAATAAGCTGCCCTGTTAGAATGTATTTATTTGGTATTAACATGCTATTTATTTATTTATTCTGAATTGCTTTGTTTTGCTCTTGAAGCATGGGGATTCTTGGAAGGAACATGAAGCAAAAAGTAGCAACAAGTCCTCCAACTCATACGACCAAATGGGTCGATTGTTTAAGCCCTTATTACGACCAAATATGTTGTTTGTTCAAGCGCTTAATACGACCTATAATTACGTTTTAAAATTGTCGGCCTCTGGTGCTCCCGTTCAATGCAAACGTTACAGAGGGTTGTTTATTCACAAATAACCCTCTCTGTAAAATCCTAAATTGTAGGGTAGTTTGGCCATTAAAACGCTTTATGATTAGATTTCTAGCGAGAAGTATATATTGTATATATTGATATATTGATATATTGAAGATGATTTGAGATTTCGTCAGGAGAACGTGTATATGCGGCAGCCTCCATGTAAAGTTACGGGTTGAAAACAGTATTTCCGGTCTCGCCGTTTTCATAATAAAACCAATGATCAAATGATTTAACAGTGATATCTGCACTACTCGTCAACTACAACACATCAGTTTATCCTAGTTAATTATACGACATTTATTGGTTTAAATTCTGTACAATGCTTTTGTGTTTTTCCCATAGGTTTTTCTCTTTCGATTCTGAGAGACACATTTCTGTGTAATGCAATGCACGTCGGGATATGGTGTTTATGTGATATGAAATCGGAAAACATTAAAAAAATAATAATAATACTTTATTCCGAGTGTTCTTGCTTTTCTCTTTGGAAGTCATCACATAACGGCATTGCAATACACGGTTCGGCTGCATTAAATATTACATATCTGCCCTAGATATGTATTTATAGAGCCCTGATCAGAAGACCTTTTGACAAACTGGAAGAGATGCCGCCAAAACTGAATACGTGACGTGGACCATAAATATATCAACAATTAAACAACATCTTCCATTTCTTGTCACACAATACGTCTCCTTGCAGTATCAACACTAATTCGGCTGACTTTTATATTTGATCCAATTAGTAGATGGTCTGTATTTACACCATAACGGTGCACAGCTGATAGAAAGGGACTTTTTTGTAGTTTTTAAAGATATTACTGATTTTCTGAACTACCTTTCCAACTCCTCATGCAGTTGACTGTTACAGGTCTATACAGATGCATAAGCTTCACATCGAGAGACTGAAACTGTATTTTCCTTTAACGTTCTGTTTTAATTTCACAATAAAGTTTATAGTCATATTATGTACGATATTATTATGTTGTATTAACTAGACCACTGGTCTAAACCGCACCTCCTAGTGGTTAAAGCACGTTATTGAATGTAGTTGTTGAATAAGTTATATTTATTTAGTTATTGATGAAAACATTTAAATATTAAGAGTAGCCTACATACAAAATAGGGGTCAATGATAGAAATATAGAATGAAAAATATCAAGAAGATACTGTAGTGATCTCTACAATAAAACAGTTTAGTGCAGGACGTCCAAAGATATTAACAGGAGGATGTGCAAAACAGACAAACTGATAAGGCTGAATTTTACTCAGGTGTAACTAAAGTCTGATTTAAGGGTTGTTTATATTTCACATCATTAATCAGAATCTGCAAAGTAACAAAAATAAATGTAGTAAAAATACCAGGTTAACCTCTGAATTGTAGTGGAGTAGAACAAAGTAGTACATGCTGCTGTAACAAAAACATTTCCCAACTTGGGATCAATAAAGTATCTTAACTTAAGATGATCGATGGCTACTGCCATATTTGCTAAATGTGCATCTGAACCTTGACAAGTGCATGTTTCAGGCTTATCAATTAACAACAGGAGGGGTCACAGACATAAGACCAGCTGTTAAATAAAGCTCTTCTGACCCTAGCTGTCATGTGGTATTAATGCTGCCCATTATGGACACAAGCAATGTTCACCCATGTATTAATTATATGTTTTAAATTTGATAACACCACTGTGTTTCGTGTCCCCTAAACCTCCAGGGATGTATACAGTTTAATACTGGCAACTTCTAATTGTGGGAAATACGAAAACGTCTTTTAAAACTACATTTCCCAGTAGAGACGTGCCATAGAACATGTTGCGAAACACACAATAGCCAGCAAGTGTAATTCTGGGGGGGAGGGCCGGGCTGGACCCGTCCAAGTCCAGTTTTGGAAAATCTGCCGTGGTTCCATTCCATTTCAAAGAGCTGTTTGACAGCGTAACTTTGTCACACTGCCACTCCAATATCCAATCACAGAGCTTGAGGGCTAATCACAGGGTTTGTAAAGCAAGGCGGATGTTGTAGTCCCAAACGATAGCTGGGGATTCTGGGTAGTGTAGTGTCTTCGGAAACTCTGTAGTGTCTAAACTCCGAAAAAACTATTTGTTTCTCCGAATCGAAGGTTAAAAACACAAAAGCATTGTACACAATTTAAACCAATCAATATTGTGTAATTAACAAGGATAAACTGATGTTTTTTAGTGGATGAGTAATGCAGATATCACTGTGTAATCATTTGACAGTGAGGGGAATACTTCCGGTTTTATTATGAAAACTTCGAGACCGGAAATACTGTTTTCACCCACGCTAACTTTACATGGAAGTTTCCCCATATACACGTTATCCTGGCGAGACCTCAAATCATCTTCGTAATATCTATCAAACTATAGATCCTACACATCCACTGGACGTAGATTATAAAAGTACAATATACACTTCTCGCTAGAAATCTAATAAAAAAGCATTTTAATGGCCAAACTATTCCACAATTTAGGATTTTCCAGAGAGGGTTATTTGTGAATAAACGACCCTCCGGAGCGTTTGCAATCGACAGGAGCATGTTGTTTCTTACACGACCACTAGAGGTGCTACACTTTAAAACGTGACTCTGGGTCATATTTAGCTGCTGAACAATCGACCTATATGGTCGTTTTTTGTAGGAGGACAGGCTGAAAAGTAGACCTACTGTAATATCTTTCTCTGAAATGTACTGGAATAAGAGAATGAAGTAGCATAACATAGAGATACTTAGAACAAGAGTCTTCAAAGTGTACTTAAAGGTGGGGTAGGTAATTCACTTCAGAAACACTTGTTATATTCCATGGAATGCTCTTAACATCCCGATAGCAATGAATACATGAAATGCTTTGACAATAAATACATTCCAAAAAATTCATCTGAAGCCGTGGCGCTGTAAAAAGCACGACCAATCATGTGAGACGGCCCGGCTAAAGTAACTGGCCTACCTGCCTGTCAGCCTTCCATCTGTGCACAAACTTATCTCGTGCCCTCATTGGTCATGTGCGCGTTCGTGTGTGTTGGAGGAGGGGCTCTGTGAGGAAGTCTGAAGGAAGGGGCAGATTCTTTTCAGCTGCGTACTTTCAAATTCTAGTGCACTCGAGCGGCTTTCTCCATTCTTACCTACCTTACCTTTAAGTACAGCACTTAAGAACATATCATTACAACTGCTGTCCAAAATATCGATCACCTCAGTGTGGACATTAATGTTTTCCAGAGAATAATTCTGTGTCTTTTGTATTCCACTATGACCTTTATAACTACTGTCCTTATTGCTAATAATGAGAAAACTAAGAGCTGGATTTATACAAAGATATTTCACAGAAAGGCAGATTACTTTAATAATACCAAACACACTTTTTAATCACTGTCTTAGTATAGCGGAGTCTTGGTCTGACCCTAATAATGCGAACATCATTTGAATAATCACATACAGTATATTTCACCTTCTCCTACAGGATATGCTAATGATGTGAACGAACCCCAGGCAAATTACCGCTGTCAACGATATCATTAGTTTGCAGTTATTGTGTAATGGTGGTGTTGCTGCCGCTTGAAACTTTTCTAACACTCAAAAAGCATCAACTGTGGTCGTAAAATCTTAACAAACATGGTCCGTGTTGCCAGGCAACAGACAAATGTATCAATGGATTTAAGCATACCCAGTAACACTGTAATAAACGGAGGGACTTGTTTGGCATGACATCAGCTTCCCGGCGCTGCATCCTTAATGTTTTCCTTAGCAGAGGAAACGTATTGCATGTTCTGTACCGTGCCCATATTTCTGTTTACACCTCAGGCAACACAACATTTGCTTTGTGTGGAACTGCAAATAACATATTCACTTCTAGATATGGATGCATACGGTAAGAAACACACAAACACAAAGTGTATTAAGAAGAGGTAAACTCAGTGACCTATATGAGGAAGAATGCTTGTGTCCTCTGGAGTTATGTGCAGCGCTTTCATTACATGCTCTTCTTCCTTTCTTCACTTGTCTCAGCAAATCTAATTTGGCCAGTTGTTATTGTATCAGAGACGTGTGTAAAAGTCAGAGACAGGGTAAGGGCCTAATGAAAATGATTTGCACTGGCATTTCCCACTGCAGACATAATGTAACATTTGAATAACACGTTGATACATGTTTAAATAGTTCAGGTTCAATCAGCCTTTCAGGGAGTTGAGCCTACAGTTACATTCTTCAGGATAAGTCATGTAACATAGTAGGTGACAATAAGCACTTTGCAGTTAACAGGGACGCAGAACGGCGCAGAGGGCACGGACGTGAATGAATTAATCTAAAATGGCTGTATAAACAAAAATACTTGATGTTTATGTTTTTTCACTACATGTTGATTTAAGAAAACCGCATTGCTTTCAGGATCTGTCACTTTCAGCAGTCTCCACACAACATGTTGGTTCAGCGTCAGTGTGTGAGAGCCGAAGCTGCTCTGTGTTGACCAAGCAATGTGGACGAGAACATCAAAGCAATGGAAATGAAGCTTTTCCATAAACATTGGTTACTGTGAGCGATGCCAAACAAGGAAGGTTGGAGAGGTGCAAACTCCTGCACATAGCCTACTACGTGAGAAACCAGTTCAACTGTGAGAACAGCAGAGAATCACTCATCAGGTTTTTGCACGTTAAACCCAGGCGGACCCTTCATCAAGCCTTATATCACTATAGTGTTATCTATTAGACATTAAAGGGGCCCAATTATGCTAATTTTCTCTGTCTGAAATCTGAGCCAGGTCTGCTCTGATTGGTGAACTAGCCGTCTCTGTTGGGATTGGTCAACAGTTTAGCCTGTGGGTGGGGGGGGGGGGGGGGGGGGAGAGATACTCCCACACAAAAAAAAAAACACACTACAGGAAAGGGAAAACCCCAAAAAGTACAATAGGGCCTCTTTGACAGCACTACTTGTTATGTATCAAGTTATTGTACAGGATTATGAATATTGCAGAGTCATCATCCAGAACTCAGAGCCTGTAGTTCTGACTCTTCCCCACAGCAGATGGACCGTGAGTCCACAGAGAGCAGCATGCAGGCCTCATGATGGAGCAGAACGTGCAGCGGGGTGAAGACGAGCAGAGAAAGTGAAGAGCAGCACCGAGGGTTCAGCACGTGTTCTGCTGCTCCAGATGTGCCGTCTTGCTCTTTCGGCATTTTACCTAAAGCCTCTGAGCTAGAACAACGAGGCTTTTCAATTGTTCTCACAGAGGACTGCTGTTCATCACGATTCACCACAGCTCAGCACATCATGGAATCGCGGCTCACGAGGCGACTATTCATGCATCTAGTACCGTTTTGATTTTTGAGGTTTTCTTTCTTGAATACTATATAGTTCTGGATTGTATTCTTTTACAAGACTATCGTTGTGACCTTTTGCTTTCCTTTGCTTTTCCTTATGTGCAATATATATAAATATGCCGTTAAAAGCTGTGCAATTTAGAAATGGCTGCTTTATCTCAGAACTGTTACAGGATGTCTATTCTGTGTATTTTATAAATTGTGTATTTTTTTTTTTTTTTTTAAATTACATTGTTGTATCTTTAATCTTTTTGAATGCATGTTTCTTGGGTTATATTAAGCTGTCTTGGCTCTTTTCTCTTCCCTCTGTGGGACGAATAAAGGCATTCTGATTCTCAAATATTGTGCCAACATTTGCGCGTTGACCTGACAGTTCTGCAATTTGAATAAAATCCTGAGAATGTGCATGCTAAATGTTACAGTGCGTCTGCAGAAGAAGGCGAATAGATGAAAGGAAATCATGTGTGGTGAATTGAGATTACAGCGAATTAGTTGAAATGAGATTTAAGTAGATGAGAGGAGATTACGTGGTATAAAATGAGATGAGATTAGACTGAATGACATAAAGGGAGATGGGAGTAACCAAGTGTGTCCCTGTGAGAGGTCTCTGTGCAATGGTAATAGACCAAAGGTTAACATGTACTGTATAACCTTATTATTTCCTTACAGTTGCCCACATTCTCCTCAGCTGTCAGGTCTGAGTAATTGTATTTTTAGAGTAATACATATTAACATTATTACAGTAGATGTACCAGGGTTAAAGGAGCAAAGCATGGCCCCCGGCTGATGATCCTGCAGCTGACCTCACGGTGCTGTGGGGGGTGCAACGTGCAGAAATACCCATCAGTCTGTACAGAACAAAAGGCAGTATGTTTGGAAAAGTAAAAATAATAATGTTTCTTGCTGCAAGGAATTTGATTTAAATGGTATAACTGTCCACCATGAGTCCTACACAGATTATACATGTTGAATCCATTCAACGATTTTAAAGATTACATCAAACAGAAGAGACTGTTTTAGCGCTTTTAAACTCATTGTTTTCTTTCAATGTGGTTTTGTTTTAATCTGAATCCATTTGGGTTGCACTTTACAATAAGACTACCCTAATAAAGGATTCATAAAGGGTTTATAATTAGGTTATTACTTAGGTTGTAAACACTTTATCATTAAGAACCTTTTATAAACCAGTTCTAACAGTTTTCATACGTCAACACAGGCTCACTATTTGGCAAGACGACTGAGCCTTATATTGCCTACTTAGCTTACTTCGTCTTCAGCCAACATCCTTGGCATCTGTTGTTCACCGAGTTGGTTCTCCCCCCTAATGGGAATGTGTTGTACACTTTACAATAAGGCTCCCTGTTGGCAGTTATACATGGCAAGCCATTTGAGTATTTATTCCACATCCTTGATATCAGACGGCAGCGGCCTACACTAGTTGGCTCTTTGATTTCACTTCTTAGATATACGGTCAAACTAGTTTAGCACTCTGCTTTACTAGTTAAATAAAACATTACACTAGTCACTCTTTTTCAGACTGTTAGCACATAAGCCTCGCTAGTGACGCCAGGAGCAGCACTTGTAGCACCAACGTCCCAACTTGTAAGCTTTTTGATGAACTAGTACTCTGACCGTACTAGTGACGCTAAAAGTCTTACAAGTTAACTAGTGCGCTACAAAAGCTCTGATATGTTAACTAGTTACACAAAAGAAGCAGAACTAGTTAACTAGTGGCATACATTTGTCTGCACTAGTTATAGACCATAAGAGCCAACTAGTGTAGGCAGCTGCCGTCTGATATCAAGGATGTGGAATAAATAGTCAAATGGCTTGCCATAGTCATAAAGAGATACCAAGAAACATCAAGATGGAAGGGGCGAGAATCAACTCAGCGAACAACAGATACCAAGGATGCTGGCTGATGAGAAGACGAAGTAAGCTAGGTAGCCAATATAAGGCTTAGCAGTACAGATACATGTGGGCTCACTATTTGGCAAGCAACCGGTCACAGTCGCCCTGTTTATCTCATGTCTTATAAAAACGTATTAATGATTTATAAAGTGTTCACAACCTAATTAATAAATGAATTACAAACTATTCGTAAACCCTTTATAAGGCTAGTCTTATTGTAAAGTGGTACCGACATTTGCAACTAGTTGGCATGGAGCAGCTGAAGATCAATATATATTTTTCGGAGTTGTTTGAGAGTTTTAGTTTTATTGGAGCATTTATGATGAACGATCGCTGTCACCGCTAACCTCTTTGAGAAATACAACGTGTTTTCTGTGATTGCTTATAGGAGGAGGAGGAATAGCGATTAGCTTGCATTAAGCAGCTAAAGAGGCCGATTCCCATCAGGAGATGTTGGAGACTTTTTAGATGAGCATCTCTGTCAGCACCAACCTCTTTAAAGAAAGACATTGCGTTTCCTGCAATTGCTCTTAATAAAAGCCATTATTTGTTGCTGGAGAATGATTGTAATGTTAACGGCTGTGGGAGATGTCTGGCTTGCATTAGCAGTAACCTGATACAGCTTTGACATGTTTTAAGGAGCGTTAAAATAAGCAGTGATGCCGAAAACAATTAAAAGGTATTAACGATTGATTACAAGCAGAAAGCATGCAATAGAAACGCAAGCCATAAATAGTATTGGAAATGCCGTTTCACGTCATTAAAATCTCAAGGATTAAACTCTTAGATTTAATCAAACATGAAAGGAAAATGATTGAAGTAGCTTTTTTTTAGTTTCCTTATATTACAAAATGTGTGTTTTATTGACATGCCAGTATGAATTAGCGTGTTGTCCGTCTTTGTAAATCGAAAGCCTCTGCAGAGCTCAGTCTTCATTAAACTAACCCGATCACAACACACATTCTTCCAAAGCATCAGATGAGTGTTGTTTCATAACAGTGACAAGTCATCGCCTTCTCTTTGTTTTCTCCGTGCCCTACTTTTGTCAAATGTTACTGAGGAGACTAGAGGTAGTGATTCAAGCTCTTATTCACTTATATAAAGAAGGAAAAACAAATCACTTTGAACTCTGCAGGAAAGCGAACAGATGCTAATGAACAAGATGTTCTAGTACAGGCCCCTGGCAACAGGGTTAAAACATTTAACAGCGAGGTAAGTAAGAGAAGACATCCACACGAGTGAGGGTACAAACTGGAAATACCCGTGATGATTCTTACTCTGCCTGGTTCGAATCACCAAGAGACATATTTCCTTATTAACTGTTTTCATGAACAGTGGAGGCATTTTAATATTTTAATGATCTAATGCAAATGTTCTTTTTTTAAAGATATGCTTCCAGTGAATATAGCATCGTATTCCTGCAAGCAATTATGCTTTTGAGGTAAATCAGTGAATCTAAAACGAACTGATTAAATGGGTCTAAAGCACTCTGAATCACATGTTGTCTCTTAGTTTTCATCAAGGACATTACCTAATGGCTTCCAAAGGTAAGCTACAAATAGTGTATCTCCATCCGTGAAAGAAATACTGATTTGTGCAATTATTATTTCAATTGTGTATGTATGAAAGATTGTCAGTGGGTGGGCAAAAGAACAGTTTTTTTGTATTTACTTTGAATTTGGGACGTCTTAAAGAGGGCCCATTATACCTTTGGGGTTTTCTCTTTCCTGTAGTGCGTTATAGGGTTTAGTGCATGTAAATGGTCTGCAAAGTCTAAAATCCCTGTGATCCCTCCAGAGGGAGTATCTCTCTCACACACTCCACCTTCGCCTGAAGCGCCTCAATTGGACTCATTTGTTTACATCCATAACATACTGACATCAATATGTAACACTCACACTATTGGCTCCATCACATTGTAGGCTAAGGGGCGGGGCATCTCTAAGCAGTTGATCAATCACAACAGCGCCGGCCAGCTAACCAATCAGAGCAGACTGGGCTCTGGTTTCAGACAGAGGGTGAAAAGAGGTACAGTATGTAAACACGAGTAGAGGCACAACATACGTATTTAATATCAAAATATGTCCTTTTTAATATATCAAATTAGAATCTACAAGTATTATTTCCATTAGTTTGAGTAAGTTGTATTATGAAGGTGTTTGCAAACTAGTTCCTTCTCATTGAAGTGACATTTCCTTTAGTCACAGTTTCTTATTCACCTTGTTTTCCTGACATGGTGTGCCAACATTTCTGTCCATTTGTATTGTGAATTAACCAACCCTGCCTCCGTCCCCAGTCCCCGAGAGGAGAGCCAGGTGTAATCGTCGGTGATGTGACCGGCCTGGTTTACATCCATCGGACTGTGATGGATGCAACTGTGGAGGATGAGGCATAACATTACATATACGGAGACATGCAGCCGCCGAGTTCTGCTAATAAAGGTTGGAAAATGTCACGAGTTGCGTGTTGGTGTAGCAATAACAAGCAGTAGCACAAACAGAATCATGAATAATGTATTTACATGTGCACGTAGACACACACACACACGCCTGCGCGCACACACCAAACAAATCACGTGAAATAAATGCTTGATTATAATGTATGAAATGTTTCTGATCAGTCAGCTGAAAAACTAATTTCATTTTCTCATTAGAAGTCTCTGCCCCGAGGCTCATTCTCATGTCAGTGTTTATTACTCTG